>NC_048579.1:11860065-11947565 GCF_013265735.2 Oncorhynchus mykiss
CACACAGTCACACACTCATACACATAGTCACACACTCATACACACAGTCACTCACTGATACAGTCACGCACTCATACACACAGTCACACACTCATACACACATTCACAGTCCTTCCACACAGTCACACACTCATACACACAGTCACACACTCATACACACATTCACAGTCCGTCCACACAGTCACACAGTCACACACTCATACACATAGTCACACACTCATACACACAGTCACACACTCATACAGTCACACACTCATACACACAGTCACACACTCATACACACATTCACAGTCCGTCCACACAGTCACACACTCATACAGACAGTCACAGTCCGTCCACACAGTCACACACTCATACACACAGTCACACACTCATACACACAGTCACACACTCATACACACAGTCACACACTCATACACACGTTCACAGTCCTTCCACACAGTCACACACTCATACACACAGTCACACACTCATACACACATTCACAGTCCTTCCACACAGTCACACACTCATACACACAGTCACACACTCATACACACAGTCACACACTCATACAAACAGTCACACACTCATACACACAGTCACACACTCATACACACGTTCACAGTCCGTCCACACAGTCACACACTCATACACACAGTCACACACTCATACACACATTCACAGTCCGTTCACACAGTCACGCACTCATACACACAGTCACGCACTCATACACACAGTCACACACTCATACACACAGTTACACACTCATACACACATTCGGAGTCTGTCCCTTACCCACACACAATGCTTCCCTCACTTGCCGTTTGCATACTTGTATGCTAGAAAGGTCTGAACAGCCCATATGTTAAACATCAGAATGCTAAATGGACAGGTATGCCTGCTATATAGTAATGAGGGGGCGAGGGGGAGAGAGCGGGGAAGAAGGAGGTGAATCAAATTGGGAGGGCTGAGGTGGAGAAGGGTGGGGAGAGGAGGTGAGGAGAGGAGTGTGTCCTGTTGGCACTAAACGGGTGCATGTGTTTCGGTGAAGATGTGGGAGGGCAAAGCGTTGAGTCGAGGAGGTGTTGGTACTTAAAAGGGGCACGTGTCAAGGCGAAGGGAGGGGGTGTGGGTAACAAGAAGGGGTGGGGGGAGTGTGAGAAATAAGCAGTGATGTGGCATGGGGGAGCGTGCTGGCGTTACGAGGGGGGCGTGTGTACATGGAACACACACACTGACAACAAACATGCAGAAAAATATACCGTCACTGTGCCTGTCACACACACACACACACTCACCAGCCACACACACATCTGAGTTCTCAGGGGAGTGTGCCAGAAGGTGTGTCTGCCAGCCAGATGACGAAGTAGAGAAACACCCCCAAGGAACCACGTGGAGAAACAGAGATGGAGTGAGCCAGACCGCTGGAGGTGGCACTGAGACACATACTGAGACACACTGAGATGCACTGAGACATGCACTCTCACACTGAGACACACTGAGACACGCACTGAGACACACTGAGACACGCACTGAGACACACACTGAGACACACTGAGACACACTGAGACACACTGAGACATGCACTCTCACACTGAGACATGCACTCTCACACTGAGACATGCACTCTCACACTGAGATACTGGTGTTGGCAACGAGCCAGGGACAGCGACTTTGTGCTAGGAGAGACACTGGTGTTGGCAACGAGCCAGGGACAGAGACTTTGTGCTAGGAGAGACGCTGGAGCTGTTTATCACCTCAACTGGAATATTTTAATCAGCTGAGTCGGAGCTCTGCAACTTAGCATGTTTAACATGTTTGTGTATGCACAGAGTTCACTGTTGAAACGTTCTGTGGAACTGTTAATGTTCGTTTTTCTATGTTTTTCCAGAATTTTCCTTAAATAATTTTATTAGACAATGTGAAATAGGCTGTGAAACACAGATTCTACCTCCTTCGTTGCACCCTGTACTTCCAAAAACAACAGAGATGTGTAAGACAGTTACCCAACACATGTTCAGTGCTGTTGATGATTATGATCAGGATGCATACCATTTTAAATATATATATTTTTTTACCTTCATTTAGAAATGGAAGTCGGTTAAGAACAAATTCTTATCTGCAATGATGGCCTACCCCGGCCAAACCCCTAACCCGAACGACTTTGGAACAATTGTGCACCGCCCCTTGGGACTCTCAATCACGGCTGGTTGTGATACAGCCAGGGACCGAACCAGCGTCTGTAGTGATGCCTCTAGCACTTCGATCCAGTGCCGTTGACCGCTACGCCACTCGGGGGCTGTATACAGTTGAAGTCGGAAGTTTACATACACCTTAACCAAATACATCTTAACTCAGTTTTTCCACAATACCTGATATTTAATCATAGTAAAAATACCCTGTCTTAGGTCAGTTAGAATCACCACTTTATTTTAAGAATGTGAAATGTCAGAATAATAGTAGAGAGAATGATTTATTACAGCTTTTATTTCTTTCATCACATTCCCAGTGGGTCAAAAGTTTACATAGTTGACTGTGCCTTTAAACAGCTTGGAAATCTAATCTATTATATTCATTTTCTCTTACACAACAAAACTTTAGGTTGTAAGCTATCTTAGTTTTGCAGCTTTCAGCCATGCTAAATGAATCATCTGCACTGTGATTGGGTTACTTCTAATACTCCCTAACGCTGACCAAAGGTGACTTAAAGGCCTTTTTGTCAAACACACTAATATTACGCACACACACACACACACACACACACACACACACACACACACACACACACACACACACACACACGCGCGCGCGCAAGCTCGCACACACACACACACAGATCTATAGCAGACTCATCAGGACATTAAACTCTATTTCCTATCACAAATCTCATTCTAAGAAATCATTAAGCTAGGGCATAATAAACAGGCTAATGCTAGCTAGCTGCTAATGGAGATCTGAGTAAGCTAACGTCGTTACTGGGGCCTGGAATAGCAATGGCTGCTGCATGAGCACGGTTCACAGTCTGGTTGGAGAGGAGACATGGTGGATGGAGTGATGATTGTGTTTCTCTGTCTGGCTATAAATTAATCAATTATATTTTCAGTCAGTTAAATTGTATTCATACGGCCCTTTATACAACAACATTTGTATAAGTGCTTTACAGTATTACATTATCCCGGGTTAGACAGTCAAAGAGCAAGCATCAGCACAGTTCTTAGAAGGAAGAACCCTTTAGAGGAAACAGACTCAGAGAGGTAGTGATGGAGACTGGTGGAGGCTGGTGGTGGTGAAGGCTGGTGGTTGTGGAGGCTAGTTGAGTCTGGTGGAGGCTGATGGAGGCTGGTGGGGTCTGGTGGATACTGGTGTAGGCTGGTGGAGGCTGGTAGAGACTGGTGGAGGCTGGTGGAGGCTGGTGGGGGCTGGTGGTGGTGGAGGCTGCTGGTGGGGGCTGGTGGTGGGGGCTGGTGGTGGTGGTGATTGGTGGTGGTGGAGCCTGGTGTTGTTGGAGCCTGGTGGTGGAGGCTGGTGGTTGGTTGGTGGTGGAGGCTGGTGCTGGTGGAGGCTGGTGGAGGTTGGTGGAGCCTGGTGTTGTTGGAGCCTGGTGGTGGTTGGTTGGTGGTGGAAGCTGGTGCTGGTGAAGGCTTGTGGAGGCTGGTGGTGTTGGAGGCCTGTGGGTGGTGGTGGATGCTAGTGTTGGTGGATACTGGTGCTGGTGGTGGGGTGGAGGGGGAGGTGAGTACTGTCGTCCTCTGGCTAGGCAGTGACATTAGGAATATAATGCTTCATAATTGTCAATGTGTAGGCCTGTGTTTGTTGCCCGCGGTGTCTAAGCTAAACAATAAACTATAATTGAATTGATGGGTAAATGCAGCATTCTATCTAATGCAGCTCTTACCCCAGGCACCGCAATACCGCACAGCCCATGTGTCAAATCTTTAAAAGACGGAGAGATAAGGAAATAATCGAATGAAAAAAATGCTGTTCTTTTTTCTCTCTTGAAAATGACGACTGTCTTCTGCTGCAATGGCTGTATGTAGAAACATGTATACATTACAGATGTGGAAGAGTGGTGTTTTCTGCTGGCATTTAGAATACACAGATCTGAGCATTCTGATTCTAGAAGTGTAGAACTTCAGGATAGAACACTGCCAGTGGAATCACCTTGAATAGGGCAGAGAGATGCTGAATGTTTAGCTTGTGTTGGTCGTCACTACCTGATCATGCTACAAAGAATATATTCTGTCTAATAACAAATGTGATTTTATGCCCTCATCCCTGATCATAACTGTAACCATGAACCCAAGAAAATAATCAATATGGTTAGTGCTTTCTTAAGCAGTTTTGTATTGCCACCTTTGTCCTTTCTGCCACGGATCTACCATGTTAGGTCCTCCTCTGAAACATGACATCAGTCTCAATACAGTTCAACACACACACACACACACACACACACACACACACACACACACACACACACACACACACACACACACACACACACACACACGTCTCTGTTTCTCATCACACTAGGGTTGGACGGGGCCACCTCAAACAAAGGCTTTTTATTAGTGGCTGTGCTGTGCCCTCCCCATAGACAATGTGGTTCTCATTTGTAAACGCATATCTGAGAGAGTATAAAATGGATTTTATGTAGAACACAGGGGAAATCATGTGTTTGCTGGAACACACACATACACACTCCCTGCCATTATTACCTCTAGAGATGGTTCCAACAGTATATGATTTGTGTCAAGCATGGCAGAGTGATTTGACTGGCTGGTGGTGAGGACAGTAACATGAATAAACAGTGTCTGTGGTGTGATCTCCTGAAGACTAGTGTTTAATGATAAACCAGTTGGCAAGGCCAAGGGCTCGTATCAGGGGAAACCTTTAAACTGTGGATTTCATCACATGCTGTCTCAACGTCTTCATTATCCACCAATTTGAGGCTTAGACATGATGTCATCTGTTGAAAATTCTAATTGTGGCTTATTGATGACATCACTATGGGATGCTCGTTAGAAGGTTCATGGAATTTATTGAATAGAATCCTGCAAAAAAACAGTCAGAAACAGTCTTTTTCAATTAAATATCTGTCTCAAACCAAACGATGAAACACATCCAAGAGACACAGTGAACAAATCCTTCCTGCGCTGTACCTTCCGTGACATGTACTGTGAATCTGTCTGATTGCTTGGTTCAACAGCATTATGGGTTTCTTGTCAGTCTCAGATGAGGAGTGTATCTTCTGTAAAATGGAGGCAGAACATTTCTCCCTTTGAAGCCTTTGCTTCAATTCCTTCCATCTCTGAAGGTTATGATGTCATCTGACATAAAGGGTTTTTACTTTTCAGTCATTTTACGATCTGCCCATGAAACCCAATACCCTCCCGTTCCTATGAAAGAATTTGCCTTTTTTTTACAAGAGGGAACTGATAGATGTTAATAAAAAGATGGGTTTTCCCTGCACTTTGTTCTGGTCACCCAGTCCAGACAAAGCTTCCTCAGTGTGTCTGACAATTAAGGGGGGTGTAATGACTTTATAATCACATTCAAACAGGGTACTTCGGTATTTTTTGGGGATCCCCATTAGCTGTTGCGAAAGCAGCACCTTCTCTTCCTGTGGTCCACACAGAACATGAAACATGACATAATGCAGAACATTAATAGACAAGAACAGCTCAAGGACAGGACTGTACATAAATTTGAAACCGGGCACACACAGCCTACATATCAATACATACACACAAGCTATCTAGGTCAAAGGGGAGAGGCGTTGTGCCGTGAGATGTTGCTTTATCTGTTTTTTGAAAGCATGTTTGCTGTTCATTTGAGCAATTTGCGATGTAAGGGTACTCCATGCAACAATGGTTCTATATAATACTGTAAATATTCTTGAATTTGTTCTGGATTTTGGGAACGTAAAAATACCAATGGTGACTGTGTCTGTGTCTGAGCTGTGTGTAAGTTGACTACGCAAACAATTTGAAATTTCCAAATCATTATTGCTTCTTATAAAAGAAGAAGTGATGCAGTCAGTCTGTCCTCACATCTTAGCCATCTGATTACAATTAAGAGCATGACATGTCACTCTGTTCTGGCCAGCTGCAGCTTAACCATGTCTTTCTTTGCCAACTTGCCCACATGACTGGACAATGATCAAGTCAAGACAAAACTAGAGCTTGCAGGACTTGCAGTTTGGAGTGCCATGTCAAAAAAGCAGAGCGTCTCTTTATTACGGACAGACCTCTCCCTTTATACCGGACAGACCTCTCCCCATCTTTACAACCATTGAATCTATATGTTTTGACCATGACCGTTTACAATTAAATGTAACGGCAATTATTTGAATCTTCTCAACTTGTTCAAAAGCCACACCATTCATTACCAGATTCAGCAGAGGTCTAGTGCTTATGGAATGATTTGTACCAAATACAATGCTCCTAGTTTTAGAGATGTTCAGGACCAGTTTATTACTGGCCACCCATTCCATTCCTTGTTAAGGGTTTTAATGACTTCATTAGCTGTGGTTGCTGACACGTTTATGGTTGAATCATCAGCATACATGGACACAAAAGCTTTGTTAAATGCCAGTGGCAGGTCATTGGTAAAAATAGAAACAAGAAGAGGGCCAATAGAGCTGGCCTGCGGTACGCCACACTTTACATGTTTGACATTAGAGAAGCTTCTATTAAATAAAACCCTCTGAGTTCTATTAAATGGATAGCTCTGAATCCACAATATGGCAGTTGATAAGCCATCAAACAAACGTTTTCTCAACAACAGGTTATGCTCAATAATATCAAAGGCTACACTGAACAGTACAGCTCCCGCAATCGTATTATTAACAATTTCTTTCAACCAATCATCTGTGATTTCTGTCAGTGCAGTACATGTTGAGTGCCATTCTCTATAAGCATTCTGAAAGTCTATTGTCAATTTGATTACAGAGAAATAGTATTGTACTTGGTCAAACCCATTTTTTACAACAGTTTGCTAAGAGCTGGCAGCAAGCTGATATGTCTGCTGTTAGACCCAGTAAAGGCATCTTTACCACTCTTGGGTAGAGGAATGACTTTGGCTTCCCTCCAGGCCTGAGGACAAACACCTTCCTCTAGACTCAGATTAAAGATATTACAGGTAGGAGTGGCAATATAGTCAGCTACCATCCTCCAGTAGCTTTCTATTTCAGTTGTCAATGCCAGGAGGGTTGTCATTATTGTTCGACAACAACATTTGTTCAACCTCTCCTACACTGTGACTGTGTTTAATAGCTATGAGAGAGGAGAGAGTAGTACAGGACTAAGTGTTATATTCAATGAGAAATCGCTTTAGCCGACATCTGCATGGAGGTTGTTTTGGATTGGCGGTGTGGGAGGTGGAACTGCGAGAGCTGATTAATACATGCCAGAGGAGATGGCTGCCGTTTTAGGGGCTCCTAACCAAATGTGCTATTTGTGTTTCTTTCACGTTATTTGTAACTTATTTTGTACGTCATGAGTGAAAATAGCTTCTGGATATCAGAACAGCGATTACTCACCTCGAAATGGACAAAGATTTTTTTCTTTAATGAGTTGGACGCTAAGGATTTACCCCAGATACCCGACCAGACCCAAAATCTCTATTGCACTCAATACTGCCCTTTCCCATCTGGATAAAAGGAACACCTACGAGAGAATGCTGTTCATTGACTACAGCTCAGCGTTCAACACCATAGCGCCCTCAAAGCTCATCACTAAGCTAAGGACCCTGGGACTAAACACCTCCCTCTGCAATTGGATCCTGGACTTCCTGACGGGCCACCCCCAGGCAGTAAGGGTAGGCTAGGTTGCCACGCTGATCCTCAATACGGGTGCCCGTCAGGGGTGTATGCTTAGTCCCCTCCTGTACTCCCTGTTCACCCATGGTAGTGTGGCCAAGCACGACTCCAACAACATCATTAAGTTTGTTGATGACATAACGGTGATAGGCCTGATCACAAACGACGATGAGACAGCCTATAGGGAGGAGCTCAGAGACCTGGCAGTGTGTTACAGGACAACAACTTCTCCCTCAACGTGATAAAGACATAGGAGATGACTTTAGGGCTGTTGCAGTGGCCGTATTACTAACACCGTCGGTCACAAGTCATGAATGCAGTCACAGTCCACGTGACCGTTTAGTCATGGTAACTAGATTTCTCCAAGCTCTGATGCTGCTGATGGTCAATACTAACCTACCAAACTTGCTAACTGCCTGGTACGTAAGCACTCTATTGTCCCTGTAATCAGTCTGACATAAATGCTAATGTATTTTAAAATCTAATCAAACATTTCATGAGAGCCCATGAGCTCATGTTGTGCAACATTTCAATAGGCGAACGCAATTGCACGAGCAAACAGAGTGATGGCCCCTACTAAAATGAGGTGGATCCCATCAGCTTTCTATAGGCTAGGCCTACTATATTTATTTATCAACTTCCCTAATGTTAAGCACATTGCTTCTCTTTACAACAGGACTATAGCCTATCTGGCTGGCATGAACATAAACCACAGGGAAAAGAGGCATCCATTTGCTATTTAAGTGCATAGATGAAATGCATTTGTCCCGCTGCCCCTGTTTTGATACAGGTGCATGATAATGGTCCATTCTAAATCAAAATCGGATCATAGTCGCACACCTCATGTAGCCTAGCCAATGGGCCTGTATGTTTTAATAAGGTTTGTATCACAGCCAAAGTGGCAAAACAACTTCTTAAAATTAAGCACATTTCATCTGCTTTACGAGGAGTGTAGAGCATAACTGGCATATATAAGCAGCTCGTGAGTTTCAAGTTTGGGAAAGATCATTTTCACCATATAAAATGCACCTTTATAATAAAAGCATAACATGCAAAATTGCATTTGCGGTCACTTATGATAATGGTGTTTCCACTAATGGAACATTTGCGCTTATAGCCTTCTGCCGTGTGTGCATTGCTGCACTTATAATGTGAATAAATAGCCTAATAGTGTCTGTCTTCACTTGTAGCCTTTGAGAAAGACTTGATCACGTGATGGAGCGCACAGAACTCTGGGAGAAGGGCACAACAGTCACTGGACACAAAAGGCATCTTTTTTTTTAGGATGCATTATGTCCGCAGTCACTTCACCCCTACCTACATGTATATATTACCTCAATTACTCCGACTAACCTGTACCCCAGCACATTGACTCGGTACCGGTACCCCCTGTATATAGTCTCCACATTGACTCGGTACCGGTACCCCCTGTATATAGTCTCCACATTGACTCGGTACCGGTACCCCCTGTATATAGTCTCCACATTGACTCGGTACCGGTACACCCTGTATATAGCCTCCACATTGACTCGGTACCGGTACCCCCTGTATATAGTCTCCACATTGACTCGGTACCGGTACCCCCTGTATATAGCCTCCACATTGACTCTGTACCGGTACCCCCTGTATATAGTCTCCACATTGACTCGGTACCGGTACCCCCTGTACATAGCCTCCACATTGACTCTGTACCGGTACCCCCTGTATATAGCCTCCACATTGACTCGGTACCGGTAACCCCTGTATATAGTCTCCACATTGACTCGGTACCGGTACCCCCTGTATATAGTCTCCACATTGACTCGGTACCGGTACCCCCTGTATATAGCCTCCACATTGACTCGGTACCGGTACACCCTGTATATAGCCTCCACATTGACTCGGTACCGGTACCCCCTGTATATAGTCTCCACATTGACTCGGTACCGGTACACCCTATATATAGCCTCCACATTGACTCGGTACCGGTACACCCTGTATATAGTCTCCACATTGACTCGGTACCGGTACCCCCTGTATATAGTCTCCACATTGACTCGGTACCGGTACCCCCTGTATATAGCCTCCACATTGACTCTGTACCGGTACACCCTATATATAGCCTCCACATTGACTCGGTACCGGTACACCCTGTATATAGTCTCCACATTGACTCGGTACCGGTACCCCCTGTATATAGTCTCCACATTGACTCTGTACCGGTACCACCTGTATATAGCCTCCACATTGACTCTGTACTGGTACCCCCTGTATATAGCCTCCACATTGACTCTGTACCGGTACCCCCTGTATATAGCCTCCACATTGACTCTGTACCGGTACCCCCTGTATATAGCCTCCACATTGACTCTGTACCGGTACCCACTGTATATAGCCTCCACATTGACTCTGTACCGGTACCCCCTGTATATAGCCTCCACATTGACTCTGTACCGGTACCCCCTGTATATAGCCTCCACATTGACTCTGTACCGGTACCCACTGTATATAGCCTCCACATTGACTCGGTACCGGTACCCCCTGTATATAGCCTCCACATTGACTCTGTACCGGTACCCCCTGTATATAGCCTCCACATTGACTCTGTACCGGTACCCCCTGTATATAGTCTCCACATTGACTCGGTACCGGTACCCCCTGTATATAGCCTCCACATTGACTCGGTACCGGTACCCCCTGTATATAGCCTCCACATTGACTCTGTACTGGTACCCCCTGTATATAGTCTCCACATTGACTCGGTACCGGTACCCCCTGTATATAGTCTCCACTTTGACTCTGTACCGTAATAACCTGTATATAGCCTCCACATTGACTCTGTACCGGTACCCCCTGTATATAGTCTCCACATTGACTCGGTACCGGTACCCCCTGTATATAGCCTCCACATTGACTCGGTACCGGTACCCCCTGTATATAGCCTCCACATTGACTCTGTACTGGTACCCCCTGTATATAGTCTCCACATTGACTCGGTACCGGTACCCCCTGTATATAGTCTCCACTTTGACTCTGTACCGTAATAACCTGTATATAGCCTCCACATTGACTCTGTACCGGTACCCCCTGTATATAGTCTCCACATTGACTCTGTACCGTAATACCCTGTATATAGCCTCCACATTGACTCTGTACCGGTACCCCCTGTATATAGTCTCCACATTGACTCGGTACCGGTACCCCCTGTATATAGCCTCCACATTGACTCGGTACCGGTACACCCTGTATATAGCCTCCACATTGACTCGGTACCGGTACCCCCTGTATATAGTCTCCACATTGACTCGGTACCGGTACACCCTATATATAGCCTCCACATTGACTCGGTACCGGTACACCCTGTATATAGTCTCCACATTGACTCGGTACCGGTACCCCCTGTATATAGTCTCCACATTGACTCGGTACCGGTACCCCCTGTATATAGCCTCCACATTGACTCTGTACTGGTACCCCCTGTATATAGCCTCCACATTGACTCTGTACCGGTACCCCCTGTATATAGTCTCCACATTGACTCGGTACCGGTACCCCCTGTATATAGTCTCCACATTGACTCGGTACCGGTACCCCCTGTATATAGCCTCCACATTGACTCTGTACCGGTACCCCCTGTATATAGTCTCCACATTGACTCGGTACCGGTACCCCCTGTATATAGCCTCCACATTGACTCTGTACCGGTACCCCTTGTATATAGCCTCCACATTGACTCTGTACTGGTACCCCCTGTATATAGTCTCCACATTGACTCGGTACCGGTACCCCCTGTATATAGCCTCCACATTGACTCGGTACCGGTACCCCCTGTATATAGTCTCCACATTGACTCGGTACCGGTACCCCCTGTATATAGTCTCCACATTGACTCTGTACCGTAATACCCTGTATATAGCCTCCACATTGACTCTGTACCGGTACCCCCTGTATATAGCCTCCACATTGACTCTGTACCGGTACCCACTGTATATAGCCTCCACATTGACTCTGTACCGGTACCCCCTGTATATAGTCTCCACATTGACTCTGTACCGGTACCCACTGTATATAGCCTCC
Organism: Oncorhynchus mykiss; assembly: GCF_013265735.2. Classification (NCBI taxonomy): domain Eukaryota; kingdom Metazoa; phylum Chordata; class Actinopteri; order Salmoniformes; family Salmonidae; genus Oncorhynchus; species Oncorhynchus mykiss. The sequence continues at coordinate 11,871,923 of NC_048579.1, forward strand.
ACATTGACTCTGTACCGGTACCCACTGTATATAGCCTCCACATTGACTCTGTACCGGTACCACCTGTATATAGCCTCCACATTGACTCTGTACCGGTACCCCCTGTATATAGCCTCCACATTGACTCTGTACCGGTACCCCCTGTATATAGCCTCCACATTGACTCTGTACCGGTACCCCCTGTATATAGCCTCCACATTGACTCTGTACCGGTACCCACTGTATATAGCCTCCACATTGACTCTGTACCGGTACCCCCTGTATATAGCCTCCACATTGACTCTGTACCGGTACCCCCTGTATATAGCCTCCACATTGACTCTGTACCGGTACCCACTGTATATAGCCTCCACATTGACTCGGTACCGGTACCCCCTGTATATAGCCTCCACATTGACTCTGTACCGGTACCCCCTGTATATAGCCTCCACATTGACTCTGTACCGGTACCCCCTGTATATAGCCTCCACATTGACTCTGTACCGGTACCCACTGTATATAGCCTCCACATTGACTCTGTACCGGTACCCACTGTATATAGCCTCCACATTGACTCTGTACCGGTACCCACTGTATATAGCCTCCACATTGACTCGGTACCGGTACCCCCTGTATATAGTCTCCACATTGACTCGGTACCGGTACCCACTGTATATAGCCTCCACATTGACTCTGTACCGGTACCCACTGTATATAGCCTCCACATTGACTCGGTACCGGTACCCCTGTATATAGCCTCCACATTGACTCTGTACCGGTACCCCCTGTATATAGCCTCCACATTGACTCTGTGCCGGTACCCCCTGTATAAAGCCTCCACATTGACTCTGTACCGGTACCCCCTGTATATAGCCTCCACATTGACTCTGTACCGGTACCCCCTGTATATAGCCTCCACATTGACTCTGTACCGGTACCCACTGTATATAGCCTCCACATTGACTCTGTACCGGTACCCCCTGTATATAGCCTCCACATTGACTCTGTACCGGTACCCCCTGTATATAGCCTCCACATTGACTCTGTACCGGTACCCACTGTATATAGCCTCCACATTGACTCGGTACCGGTACCCCCTGTATATAGCCTCCACATTGACTCTGTACCGGTACCCCCTGTATATAGCCTCCACATTGACTCTGTACCGGTACCCCCTGTATATAGCCTCCACATTGACTCTGTACCGGTACCCACTGTATATAGCCTCCACATTGACTCTGTACCGGTACCCACTGTATATAGCCTCCACATTGACTCTGTACCGGTACCCACTGTATATAGCCTCCACATTGACTCGGTACCGGTACCCCCTGTATATAGTCTCCACATTGACTCGGTACCGGTACCCACTGTATATAGCCTCCACATTGACTCTGTACCGGTACCAACTGTATATAGCCTCCACATTGACTCGGTACCGGTACCCCTGTATATAGTCCCGTTATTGTTATTTTATTGTTGCTTTTTTATTTCTTACTTTTGTTTATTTAGTAAATATTTTTCTTAAAACTACATTGTTGTTTAAGGGCTTGTAAGTAAGCATTTCACGGTAAGGTCTGTTCTATTCGGCGCAAGCGACAAATACAATTTGATTTGATTTGAAGTGGCTCCTGGCATTATACCTAAAGCGGACATTGGCAATGACCTCAAGGCATAGCATTAGAAGTTCCATCACTGGAATGTGAGATGTAATCTACAGTCGTGGCCAAAAGTTTTGAGAATGACACAAATATACTTTTTCACAAAGTCTGCTCCCTCAGTTGGTATGATGGCAATTGATGGCAAAAGGAAAAACATCAGGACAGACTGATATTCAGCAAAAGGTACAGGGATTGGACTGCTGAGGACCTGGGTAAAGTCATTTTCTCTGATGAATCCCTCGTTTGGGGCATCCAGAAAAAAGCTTGTCCGGAGAAGACAAGGTGAGCACTACCATCATCGGGGAATAAAACATTGATATGTTGGGTCCATGGCCAGGAAACTCCCCAGACCTTAATCCCATTGAGAACTTGTGGTCAATCCTCAAGCTTGTAATTATACTTCAGTATTCCATAGTAACATCTGACAAAAATATCTAAAGACACTGAAGCAGCAAATTTTGTGGAAATTAATATTTGTGTCATTCTCAAATCTTTTGGCCATGACTGTACACATCGATTAGGATGATAGAAATCCTCATTATTTAGTAAATTATTTTGAATTTGAGCATCATTATTTCTACACAGCCTACAATTTCTCATTCTGAACTTTTAATTCAAGTGGGACGGGGTGCGGCTTCATGACGATGATCAAGAGCAGCTGCTCAAGGATTTGACAGCTCCAATTACACCTCCGACGTCGTCCAAACATCAGCTATTCTGGTGCCGGCAGGTTAACACTTGATCTGATTGAATCTCAGCCTAAGAATATACATATGTGAAATATTAAGCAAAAATTAAGAGGGGGGGGGGGGGGCATGGCACATTTAAACGTGATTGTGGGTTCCTGTGACGTCTGTAGTTGTTATATTATGGAATTCTACAAGTTCTTATGGAAAATATTCAGAAATCAAATTCCCCATTTGTATTTGAACTGTCAACACTCTAGGCGTGACCTCTTCATAGCTACTTAGTCTCCACCCACACACACACAACACACACACACAACCACACACACACACACACACACACACGTGTTATAATTTGACTTAATTCATGTTGAGCCACAGTCAACACTCTCAGGAACGGTCTAGCACTCCCATCTCCCATCCCCCTCTCTCTCTCTCTCCCCTCATCTCTCTCTCTCTCTCTCTCGCTGGTGTCTGACCATCAAATAGACCTCCACATCTAACTTTCATGGTGATCATTGATCTGTGTGACCCAGCAGGGTTCCTAGTCAGCAGGGTAATGTCCTCATTATGTTTGGGCCTCGTCAGTGATCAATCTCTGATTATCATATCTCATTAAATTAGCCTGACAGGGGAGAAAAGGACTTGTCACCCAGAAGCACCACATCACACTGTCTGCATGGCCAGGAGAAGACACCGGGGATGGAGCATTGAATACACACTTTATTGGAATAGAGATGCTTGCGGCGGAGAGTTCTGATGAGTCACAGATTATCCTCTGAGAGTCTTTTATGTTTTGGGTGATAAACACGAATCAAATAATATTATTTAGATTGAATCTAGGTGATTATACAGTGACTTAGCATGCCACCATTTTGTATATAGGGAAAGAGGGAGGTATCTGCCATAGCAAAAAAAGGCTAAAAGCAATACATAGACTATTGGTATTCTACTGGTAGATTTTAGAGAGCTCAGCAGATTTGATGTCTTCTGATTATGTCTGACTGCTGTTGGGGATACATCTGAGAGACTGAGCCAGGATCTACAGAGAGGTTTCACTGACCTATGTCTATTTTATTTACTCCGACATATGGGGCTACTGTGTGTGTGTGTGTGTGTGTGTGTGTGTGTGTGTGTGTGTGTGTGTGTGTGTGTGTGTGTGTGTGTGTGTGTGTGTGTGTGTGTGTGTGTGTGTGTGTGTGTGTGTGTCTTTGGGGAGAGAGGCTGAAAATCCAGAGGTAATCTCAGGCACAAAGGCAATGTCATTATAGACAGGGGGAACATTATTCTAAAATGGCAACCGATGCAGCCCCGAGACAGGAGATAAGGTGAGGCTAAAATATGGAGGAGAGGAGAGAGGGGACAGGGTAGAGGAGAGGAGAGAGGGGACAGAGTAAAGCAAGAGGAGATGAGAGAGGGGACAGGGTAGAGGAGGAGGAGAGAGGGGACAGGGTAGAGGAGGAGGAGATGAGAGATGGGATAGAGTAAAGCAAGAGGAGATGAGAGAGGGGAGAGGGTGGAGGAGGAGGAGGAGAGGAGAGAGGGGACAGGGTAGAGGAGGAGGAGATGAGAGAGGGGACAGGGTAGAGGAGGTGGAGGAAAGGACAGGACAGAGGGGACAGGGTGGAGGAGAGGAGAGAGGGGACAGAGTAAAGCAAGAGGAGATGAGAGAGGGGACAGGGTAGAGGAGGAGGAGAGGAGAGAGGGGACAGGGTAGAGGAGGAGGAGATGAGAGAGGGGGCAGGGTAGAGGAGGAGGAGAGGAGAGAGGGGACAGGGTAGAGGAGGAGGAGATGAGAGAGGGGGCAGGGTGGAGGAGGAGGAGAGGAGAGAGGGGACAGGGTAGAGGAGGAGGAGATGAGAGAGGGGACAGGGTAGAGGAGGAGGAGAAGAGTGAGGGGACAGGGTAGAGGAGGAGGAGATGAGAGAGGGGGCAGGGTAGAGGAGGAGAGGAGAGAGGGGACAGGGTAGAGGAGGAGGAGAGGAGAGAGGGGACAGGGTAGAGGAGGAGGAGATGAGAGAGGGGACAGGGTAGAGGAGGAGGAGATGAGAGAGGGGACAGGGTAGAGGAGGAGGAGAGGAGAGAGGGGACAGGGTAGAGGAGAGGAGAGAGTGAGCACTAGCATTTGTCACAGATACATAAAACAGGAAAGGAGCCGGGCTGCGTTGATAGCATTATTTTTTTTACTCTCTCTCTCTCTCTCTCTCTCTCTCTCTCTCTCTCTCTCTCTCTCTCTCAGCTCTTTCTCATCTCTCTCTCTCTCAGCTCTCTCATCTCTCTATCACTCTATCTCTCTCTCTCTCAGCTCTCTCCCTCTCTCTCATCTCTCTATCACTCTATCTCTCTCTCTCTCTCAGCTCTCTCTCATCTCTCTCTCAGCTCTCTCATCTCTCCCTCTCTCAGCTCTCTCAGCTCTCTCTCATCTCTCTCTTTTTGAAGTTTATCTGATATACAATGAATACGGCAGTTTTATCTGAGTAGACAAAGGAGGGGTGACCTTGAAGGAGAAGAAGAGTAGATGTCGTCTGTGTCTGCTAGCTGGTCTGGCTAACTCTGGCCAGGGATTACAGTATGTAGACTACTGCATAGGTTTTCTCTGTCTGTGGTTTAAGCATCGACTCAACACATTATCCACGTACGTATGTTTTGTGTACAGAGAAGCATGTTTTTTTTGTATAAAGAAGCATGTTTTGTGTATAGAGAAATGTTTTGTGTATAGAGAAAGGTTTTGTGTATAGAAAAATGTTTTGTGTATAGAGAAATGTTTTGTATATAGAGAAAGGTTTTGTGTATAGAGAAATGTTTTGTGTATAGAGAAATGTTTTGTGTATAGAAAAATGTTTTGTGTATAGAAAAATGTTTTGTGTATAGAGAAATGTTTTGTGTATAGAGAAAGGTTTTGTGTATAGAGAAATGTTTTGTGTATAGAGAAATGTTTTGTGTATAGAAAAATGTTTTGTGTATAGAAAAATGTTTTGTGTATAGATAAAGGTTTTGTGTATAGAGAAATGTTTTGTGTATAGATAAAGGTTTTGTGTATAGAGAAATGTTTTGTGTATAGAGAAAGGTTTTGTGTATAGAGAAATGTTTTGTGTATAGAGAAATGTTTTGTGTATAGAGAAATGTTTTGTGTATTGAGAAATGTTTTGTGTATAGAGAAATGTTTTGTGTATAGAGAAATGTTTTGTGTATAGAGAAAGGTTTTGTGTATTGACAAACTTCACTTACTGCAGAGAAGGTATACTGTATACAGGGCATTCGGAGAGCATTCAGACTCCTTGGCTTTTTCTACGTTTTGTGACATTACAGCTGTATTCTAAAATGGATATAATAGTTTTTATCCCTCATCCATCTAAACACAATATCCCATAAAGACATTTTTGAAAACATGTTACAAATTAAAAACTGATATATCACATTTACATAAGTGTAACGATTCTCTTGTTGTGAAGTAGAGGCGGACCAAAACGCAGCGCGGTGGTTATTCATTGTATTTTAATGAAGACACTATACACGAATAAACTAACGAAAACAAGAAACGTGAGAACTCAAAACAGCCCTATCTGGTGCAAACACAAAGACAGGAACAATCACCCACAAGCACACAGTGAAACCCAGGCTACCTAAGTATGATTCTCAATCAGAGACAACTAATGACACCTGCCTCTGATTGAGAACCATACTGGGCCAAAACATAGAAATACCCAAATCATAGAAAAACAAACATAGACTGCCCACCCAACTCACGCCCTGACCATACTAAATAAATACAAAACAAAGGAAATAAAGATCAGAACGTGACAATAAGTATCTTGACCCTTTACTCTGTACTTTGTTGAAGCACCTATGGCAGCGATTACAGCCTCAAGTCTTCTTGGCTATGAAGCTACAAGCTTGGCACATTTGTATTTGGGGAGTTTCTCCCATTCATCTCTGCAGATTCTCTCAAACTTTGTCAGGTTGGATGGGGAGCGTTGCTGCACAGCTATTTTCAGGTCTCTCCAGAGATGTTCGATCCGGTTCAAGTCCCGGCTCTGGCTGAGTCACTCAAGGACATTCAGAGACTTGCCCCAAAGCCTCTCTTAGTTTTCCTTGGCTGTATGCTTAGGGTTGTTGTCCTGTTGGAAGGTGAACTTTCGCCGCAGTCTGAGGTCCTGAGCACTCTGGAGCAGTTTTTCATCAAGGATCTCTCTGTACTTCATCTTTCCCTCAACCCTGAATAGTCTCCAGTCCCTGCCGCTGAAAACCATATCCACAGCGTGACGCTGCCACCACCATGCTTCACCATACGGATAATGCCAGGCTTCCTTTAGACGTGACACTTGGCATTCAAGCCAAATAGTTCAATCTTGGTTTCATCAGACGAGAGAATCTTGTTGCTCATGGTCTGAGAGTCTTTAGGTGCCTTTTGGCAAGCTCTAAGAGGGCTGTAATGTGCCTTTTACTGAGGAGTGGCTTCTATCTGGCCTCTCTATCATAAAGGCTTGATTGATGATGTGATGCATAGATGGTTGTCCTTCTGGAAGGTTCTCCCATCTCCATGGAGGAACTCTTGAGCTCTCAGACTGACCATCATGTTCTTGGTCACCTCTCTGACCAAGGCCCTTCTTCCCTGAATCCTCAATTTGCCTGGCGGCCAGCTATAGGAAGAGTCTTGGAGGTTCCAAACGGCTTTCATGAATGATGGAGGCCACTGTGTTCTTGGAGACCTTCAATGCTGCAGACATTTTTTGTACCCTTCCCCAGATCCGTGCCTTGACACAATCATGTTTCTGAGCTCTACGGACAATTCCCTGGACCTCATGGCTTGGTTTTGATGTTGTCACGCTGGTATAAAGGATTTTGGAGACAGGCGCAGGAATCCACAATAGTGTTTTTTAATACACCCAAAACAAACACGTATACAAGTTACAAGTCATGTCCAATCAATTAAATTTACCACAGGTGGACTCCAATCAAGTTGTAGAAACATCTCAAGGATGATCAATGGAAACAGGATGCACATGAGTTAAATGTTGTGTCTCATTGCAAAGGGTCTGGATACTTACGTAAATAAAGTATTTCTGTTTTGTTTTTTTTATAAATTTGCAAACATTTCTAAAAACCTGTTTTCGCTTTGTCATTATGGGGTATTGTTTATAGATTGATGAGGGAAAGAAACAATATAATCAATTTTAGAATAAGGCTGTAACGTAATAAAATGTGGAAAAAGTGAAGGGGTCTGAATACTTTACGAATGCACTGTATCCATTGCAGGTAGAGTATTTATGTTCAGTGCGTTCGTCTGTCATGTTCTGTAACAAAGTCTACGACATTGTGTTCAGTTAAGCTCATCAGCAAATCCGTTGATCAGAGTGGAGCTTGATATTGTCTGGCAGTTTAGAGGAGAGAACAGGGTAAAGATCCAGAGGCCGCAGAAACTGATCACACTCATTATTAACAGTGCCATATTAACTATTAATTCTGCCAAGTTAACACAATGATAGAAAGACATAATGTTTTCTATTCGCTGTGAAGTGCTGCTTGGTAATGAGCATGTATTAGTTTCACCACAAGTGTTGACTGCTTTGGCAGAGAACAATGTGTTTTCTTTAATGCAATAATACTCTCAGCCTGTAACGGGAGTCGTCGTCTGAAGAAGAGGAATCAGACCAATGCACAGCGTGGTAAGTGTTCATGCCTTTCATTGAAACTGAACACTGACACAAAAATAACAAAGAGAAATAAACGAAACCGAAACAGTCCTGTCAGGTGCAGAAAACACTAAACAGAAAATAACTACCCACAAAAACCATGTGGGAAAAAGCTACCCAAGTATGGTTCCCAATCAGAGACAATGATAGACAGCTGTCCCTGATTGAGAACCATACCCGGCCAAAACAAAGAAATACAAAAACCTAGAAAAAGAACATAGAATGACCACCCAAATCACACCCTGACCAAACCAAAATAGAGACATAAAAAGCTCAAGGGCGTGACACAGCCGGGTTAGACATGTGAAAGATTCCATCCTGGATCTTAAACACTTACAAACTCCTAACATATAGCATGAATATGTTATATTGCAATATATCATATGAAATGGATGACTTGGTACACAATTTTTGTGTTGACCTGTGAGCACTGCTTTCAAAACTACTGGCTGATGTTATCTTCTTACGGAGGTGGTCCCTGCACAGGGACAGCTCAGCGGAAATTTCAGAGCGCCACCTATAGTACTCGAGTATAGTACTCGATAAATGTCAAACTTTCATAAAAATACACATGCAAGATACTGAATTAAAGCTACACTCGTTGTGAATCTAGCCACCAAGTCAGATTTGTAAAATGCTTTTCGGCGAAAGCATGAGAAGCTATTATCTGATAGCATGCACCGCCCCAAAATACCAGCACGACGCGTAAACAACAGATTTTGCGGTTAGCCGGCGCTACCAAAAACGCAGAAATAAAATATAAAACATTCATTACCTTGGACAACCTTCTTTGTTGGCACTCCTATATGTCCCATAAACATCACAATTGGGTCTTTTTCCCGATTAAATCCGTCATTGTATACCCAAAATGTCATTTGCTGAAGGCCAGTCTGATGCTGCAAAAAGCCCATTTACAAGACGCAACGTCACTTTTTAAAATTACAAAAGTCGCCTATAAACTTTTACAAATCACTTCAAACGACTTTTCTAAACCAACTTTAGGTATTAATAAACGTTAATGATGTATCAAATTGATCACGGGGCGATCTGTATTCGATAGCAGCAAGTCTGGAAATCATCGTCCATTTTTTCAGTTTCACAACATACTGTGGTGCGCCTCAAGAAAGGAGGGGCTTATTCGTGTTGTAACCAAGGATAAATAAGTCAGAAAATGACAGCAATGGCGACATCGTGTGGAAGCTGTAGGCGTTTACAGGGGATCCTCATTTCCTCAACTGTTTTTGGTAAACAGTTTTACCAGGGATTTTTACTCCTAAACACGTTCTGTTATAGCCACAGACCCGATTTAACCAGTTTTAGAGACTCCAGAGTGTTTTCTATCCACACATACTTATCATATGCATATACTATATTCCTGGCATGAGTAGCAGGACTTTGAAATGTTGCGCGATTTTTAACAAAAAGCTGCGAAAATTCGCATCATCCATAACAGGTTTTAAACAACAGCTCTGGAGCATCACTTTAAATAGAGATCTTCGGGAACACACTTCTGATTCAAAAATGGAATAAAGATAGGAATATATATGTTTGTCAGTTAATACAGTATGTGACATGTCAACTGATTAAAACAGGTACACATCCCCGATGTGTTGTCGATCCAGTGTTGTAAGGTTTGAAACTAACTCCATGTGGTAAACAATATGCCCTGAAATAACCCTGATAATCTGTCTAGAGGGAGGGAGAGAGACAGAGAAAGAGAGGGCAGTGTTGCACCTCTCTCTGTCTCTCTCCTTCTCTCAGGTCCCCTCTATCCCCCAGCTTTTGTCCACCATTGTGACAGGCCACTAAAGCAACACTTACCTACAGAGTCAAACCAGACCCACAACGTACCGTTAACATACATGTTGTGACGCCTCAGCCATACTCTGACAACCTATAACATACATGTTGTGACGCCTCAGCCATACTCTGACAACCTATAACATACATGTTGTGATGCCTCAGCCATACTCTGACAACCTATAAGATACATGTTGTGACGCCTCAGCCATACTCTGACAACCTATAACATACATGTTGTGATGCCTCAGCCATACTCTGACAACCTATAAGATACATGTTGTGATGCCTCAGCCATACTCTGACAACCTATAACATACATGTTGTGATGCCTCAGCCATACTCTGACAACCTATAACATACATGTTGTGACGCCTCAGCCATACTCTGACAACCTATAACATACATGTTGTGACGCCTCAGCCATACTCTGACAACCTATAACATACATGTTGTGATGCCTCAGCCATACTCTGACAACCTATAACATACATGTTGTGATGCCTCAGCCATACTCTGACAACCTATAACATACATGTTGTGATGCCTCAGCCATACTCTGACAACCTATAACATACATGTTGTGATGCCTCAGCCATACTCTGACAACCTATAACATACATGTTGTGATGCCTCAGCCATACTCTGACAACCTATAACATACATGTTGTGATGCCTCAGCCATACTCTGACAACCTATAACATACATGTTGTGATGCCTCAGCCATACTCTGACAACCTATAACATACATGTTGTGATGCCTCAGCCATACTCTGACAACCTATAACATACATGTTGTGACGCCTCAGCCATACTCTGACAACCTATAACATACATGTTGTGATGCCTCAGCCATACTCTGACAACCTATAACATACATGTTGTGACGCCTCAGCCATACTCTGACAACCTATAAGATACATGTTGTGATGCCTCAGCCATACTCTGACAACCTATAACATACATGTTGTGACGCCTCAGCCATACTCTGACAACCTATAACATACATGTTGTGATGCCTCAGCCATACTCTGACAACCTATAAGATACATGTTGTGACGCCTCAGCCATACTCTGACAACCTATAACATACATGTTGTGATGCCTCAGCCATACTCTGACAACCTATAACATACATGTTGTGATGCCTCAGCCATACTCTGACAACCTATAACATACATGTTGTGATGCCTCAGCCATACTCTGACAACCTATAACATACATGTTGTGATGCCTCAGCCATACTCTGACAACCTATAACATACATGTTGTGATGCCTCAGCCATACTCTGACAACCTATAACATACATGTTGTGATGCCTCAGCCATACTCTGACAACCTATAAGATACATGTTGTGACGCCTCAGCCATACTCTGACAACCTATAACATACATGTTGTGATGCCTCAGCCATACTCTGACAACCTATAACATACATGTTGTGATGCCTCAGCCATACTCTGACAACCTATAACATACATGTTGTGATGCCTCAGCCATACTCTGACAACCTATAACATACATGTTGTGACGCCTCAGCCATACTCTGACAACCTATAAGATACATGTTGTGACGCCTCAGCCATACTCTGACAGCCTATAACATACATGTTGTGATGCCTCAGCCATACTCTGACAACCTATAACATACATGTTGTGATGCCTCAGCCATACTCTGACAACCTATAACATACATGTTGTGACGCCTCAGCCATACTCTGACAACCTATAACATACATGTTGTGATGCCTCAGCCATACTCTGACAACCTATAACATACATGTTGTGACGCCTCAGCCATACTCTGACAACCTATAACATACATGTTGTGATGCCTCAGCCATACTCTGACAACCTATAACATACATGTTGTGATGCCTCAGCCATACTCTGACAACCTATAACATACATGTTGTGATGCCTCAGCCATACTCTGACAACCTATAACATACATGTTGTGACGCCTCAGCCATACTCTGACAACCTATAACATACATGTTGTGATGCCTCAGCCATACTCTGACAACCTATAACATACATGTTGTGATGCCTCAGCCATACTCTGACAACCTATAACATACATGTTGTGATGCCTCAGCCATACTCTGACAACCTATAACATACATGTTGTGACGCCTCAGCCATACTCTGACAACCTATAACATACATGTTGTGATGCCTCAGCCATACTCTGATAACCTATAACATACATGTTGTGATGCCTCAGCCATACTCTGACAACCTATAACATACATGTTGTGATGCCTCAGCCATACTCTGACAACCTATAACATACATGTTGTGACGCCTCAGCCATACTCTGACAACCTATAACATACATGTTGTGATGCCTCAGCCATACTCTGACAACCTATAACATACATGTTGTGATGCCTCAGCCATACTCTGACAACCTATAACATACATGTTGTGATGCCTCAGCCATACTCTGACAACCTATAACATACATGTTGTGATGCCTCAGCCATACTCTGACAACCTATAACATACATGTTGTGATGCCTCAGCCATACTCTGACAACCTATAACATACATGTTGTGACGCCTCAGCCATACTCTGACAACCTATAAGATTTTTTACTTTGTTAATGATGTGAAGTCAGAATTATCTCCACATGTACAGTATACATTTTCCACGGCTGGAGGTGCAAAGCATCAAGTAGCCCCAGAGCCAGGAAGAACAATGGGTTGTAGTCAGCGTAAAACCAAACAGACACAGTGACATTTAGAGAGATGAAATTTGAGTTAATTTCAGACGACTGGTCGTTTCCAAAGCAATTTGGATTTAGTCCTGTATGTGACATGCATTTCCACCTTGGATGGAGGATGTTTCCACAACAGATGGTGGATGTTTCCACAACAGATGGTGGATGTTTCCACAACAGATGTTGGATGTTTATGTTTCCACAACAGATGGTGGATGTTTCCACAACAGATGGTGGATGTTTCCACAACAGATGGTGGATGTTTCCACAACAGATGGAAGACAGCCATCTCTGCAGCACTCCACCAATCAGGCCTTTATGGTAGAGTGGCCAGACGGAAGCCACTCCTTAGTGAAAGCCACAGTTTTCCAAAAGGCATCTAATCTTCTCTCAGACCATGAAAAACAAGATTCTCTGGTCTGATGAAACCAAGATTGAACAGCATCATGCAGTGGGAATGTTTTTCAGCGGCAGGGACTGGGAGACTAGTCAGGATAGAGGGAAAGATGAACGGCGCAAAGTACAGAGAGATCCTTGATGAAAACCTGCTCCACAGCACTCGGGATTTCAGACTGGGGCGAAGGTTCACCTTCCGATAGGACAGCGGCCCTAAGCACACAATGAAGACAACACAGGAGTGACTTTGTGACATGTCTCTGAATGTCCCATCCAGAGTCCGAACCCGATCGAACATCTCTGGAGAGACCTGAAAATAACTGTGCAGCGACGCTCCCCATCCAACCTGACAGAGCGTGAGAGGATCTGCAGAGACTAATGGGAGAAACTCCCCAAATACAGGTGTGACAAGCATGTAGTGTCATACCCAAAAAGGCTATGATCACTGCCAAAGATGCTTCAACAAAGTACTGAGTAAAGGGTCTGACTATTTACAGTATGTAAATGTGATATTTCAAAAGGTTTTTATAAATTTGAAAAAATCATTCTTAAAACCTGTTTTTGCTTTGTCATTTTGGGGTACGGTGTGTGGAAAAAATATATTTAACCAATTTTTGAATAAAATAAGGCTGTAACGTAACAACATGTGGAAAAAGTCAAGGGGTGTGAATGGTTTCCGACAGCACTGTATGTGTCTTTACTCAGGAAACACAGAGAAACAGGTAAAGGAGCTCTGCTCTGGTTCTGTTCTGTTCTTCGGGGTCATTTGCCCTCAAAATCCTCCCAAACTTTAGCCAGTACTGCAGGGGAGGAGAGTGAAGGGGAGATATATACACTATTTATACAGCAGTATGTGGATAACCCTTCATATGAGTGGATTTGGCTATTTCAGCCAAACCCGTTGCTGACAGGTGTATACAATCAAGCGCACAGCCATGCAATCTCCATATACAAACATTGGCAATAGATTGGTCTTACTGAAGAGCTCATTGACTTTCAACGTGACCCTGCTAGGGCTGCCCCGGTCAACTGTAAGTGCTGTTATTGTGAAGTGTAAACGTCTCGGAGCAACAATGGCTCAGCCGCAATGTGATAGGCCACACAAGCCCACCGAACAGGACTGCCAAAGGCTGGAGCGTGTAGCACGTAAAAATCGTATGTTCTCGGTTGCAACACTCACTACCGTCTTCCGAACTGCCACTGGAGGCAACGTCAGCATAAGAACTGTTCGTCGGGAGCTTCATGAAATGGGATTCCATGGCCGAGCAGCCGAAACACAAGCCTAAGATCACAATGCGCAATGCCAAGAGTCAGCTGGAGTGGTGTAAAGCTCGCAGCCATTTGACTCTGGAGCAGTCGAAACGCGTTTTCTGGAGTGAATAATCATGCTTCACCATCTGGCAGTCCGACGAACAGATCTGGGTTTGGTGGATGCCAGGAGGACGCTACCTGCCCAAATGCATAGTGGCAACTGTAAAAGTTGGTGGAGGAGGAGTAATGGTCTGGGGCTGTTTTTCATGGTTGGGCTAGACCCCTTAGTTCCAGTGAAGGGAAATCATTACCCTACAGCAAACAATGACATTTGTTTGACGATTATGTGCTTCCAACTTCGTGGTAACAGTTTCCTGTTTAAAAATGACAATGCCCCCGTGCACAAAATGAGGTCTATACAGAAATTGTTTGTTGAGAATGGTGAGGAATAACTTGACCTGCTTGCACATAGCCCTGACCTCAACCCCATCGAATTAGCCAGGCCTAATCGCCCAACATCACCTCACTAATGCTCTTTATGCTGATTGGAAGCAAGTCCCTGCAGCAATGTTCCAAAATCGAGTGGAAAGCCTTCCCAGATGAGTGGAGGCTGTTAAAGCCGCAAAGGGCGGACCAACTTCATATTAATATCCATGATTTTGGAATGAGATGTTTGATGATCAGGTATCAACAAACCTTTGGTCATGTAGCAGCTAAATAAGTTATAGACCTATAAAAGACTACACTGCAAAATGAAAAACAACCCCTAGTAATCATTATATGGCATTAAAGCAAAGGGTGGTTACTTTAAAGAATCTCAAAAATGAAATATATTTTGATTTGTTAAACATTTTTTTGGTTACTACATGATTCCACATGTCATTTCATAGTTTTGATGTCTTCACAAATTATTCTACAATGTAGAAAATACTTTAAAGAAAATTGAATGAGTAGTATATACTGTATATATTTGAGACAGACAGACAGACAGACAGACAGACAGACAGACAGACAGACAGACAGACAGACAGACAGACAGACAGACAGACAGACAGACAGACAGACAGACAGACAGACAGACAGACAGACAGACAGTCGAGAGAGACAGACACACACATAGAGAGAGACAGACACACACAGAGAGAGACAGACAGAGAGGGAGACAGACAGAGAGACAGACTGAGAGAGAAAGAGATGGAGGGATATAGCAAGAGAAAAAGAGAGACAAGAGAGAGACAGACACAATCAAATCAAGTCAAATGTTATTTGTCACATGCGCAGAATACAACCTTACAGTTAAATGCTTACTTTCAAGCTCCGGTACCTCTTGCCGTGCGATAGCAGGGAGAACAGTCTATGACAAGGGTGGCTGGAGTCTTTAAAACATTTTAGGGCCTTCCTCTGACACTGCCTGGTATAGAGGACCTGAATGGCAGGAATCTTGGACCTGGTGATGTACTGGGCCATAAGCACGACCCTCTGTATTGCCTTGCGGTCGGAGGCCGAGCAGTTGCCATACCAGGCAGTGATGCTCTCGATGGTGCAGCTGTAGAACCTTTTGAGGATCTAAGGACCCATGCCTAATCTTTTCAGTCTCCTGAGGGGAGACAGAGACAGAGACAGAGACAGAGACAGAGAGACAGAGACAGAGACAGAGACAGAGACAGAGACAGAGACAGAGACAGAGAGAGTGAGTTAGTTATAGTTAAGGTATAAACTTATCAGGTAATATATCACATTTAAAACCTAAGAAAACAAACAATAATGAGAAATGGTTTGATGAAGAATGCAAAAACCTAAGAAAGAAATTGTGAAACCTATCCAACCAGCAAACTTTAGCTCACGCCTTCACTATGGTGAATCACTAAAATAATACTGAAATATGTTAAGAAAAAAGAAGGAACTGCATGTCAGAAATCGGATCAATGTAACTGACGAATCCATAGTATCAAATCACTTCTGGGAAAATTGGAACACCAAACAGACAAAAACACAAACAGTTATCTATCCAATATGTCCTTTTTGGCCATGTAACAAAGAACCAAGAGTAAACACATAAACTCAGCAAAAAAAGAAACGTCCTCTCACTGTCAACTGCATTTATTTTCAGCAAACTTAACATGTGTAAATATTTAATGAACATAAAAACATTCAACAACTGAGACATGAACTGAACATAAACTGTTAGTCACAGACATGCCTCGGTGTAACGCTCACTCATTCCTTCGATGATAAACGCAAATCCGACCATCACCCCTGGTGAGACAAACCCACGACTCATTAGTGAAGATCACTTTTTGCCAGTCCTGTCTGGTACAGCGACGGTGGGTTTGTGCCCATAGGCGACGTTGTTGCCGTTGATTTCTGGAGAGGACCTGCCTTACCACAGGCCTACAAGACCTCAGTCCAGCCTCTCTCAGTCTTTTGCGGACTGTCTGAGCACTGATGGAGGGATTTGCGTTCCTGGTGTAACTTGGGCAGTTGTTGTTGGCATCCTGTATCTGTCCCGCAGGTGTGATGTTCTGATGTTCCGATCCTGTTCAGGTGTTGTTACACGTGGTCTGACACTGCGAGGATGATCAGCTGTCCGTCTTGTCTCCCTGTAGCACTGTCTTAGGCGTCTCACAGTACGGACATTGCAATGTATTGCCCTGGCCACATATGCAGTCCTCATGCCTCCTTGCAGCATGCCTAAGGCACGTTCACGCGGATGAGCAGGGACCCTGAGCAGATTTCAGTTGGTGTTTTTCAGAGGCAGTAGAAAGTCCTCTTTAGTGTTCTAAGTTTTCATAACTGTGACCTTAATTGCCTACCGTCTGTAAGCTGTTAGTGTTTTAACGACCGTTCCACAGGTGCATGTTCATTAATTGTTTATTGTTAATTGAATTGACATATTTGACCCCAAAAATTACTGTGGAATTTATATCAACATTGTCATGACGTTGGCCTGGGGGAAGGTTTATGACATTCATAAATACCTCTCCACCCTTTTTCCTCTCTCTACCCTACTGATATGACATTTGAAAATCCCTTGGTTACATAGAGATTCTGGGAACATCAGAAGGTGGGGGGAAATTAACTATATTCTGGCAATTTGACCAATTGAACATATGCGGTGGTACTTAATGAATATGATGTCAGTTCGGTTGTCATCTGAGACATTCTCATCAATGATAGGCTGAGATAAACTCTACAGTGGAAAGTCTGCACATAGTAGTTATCGGATTCACATGGAATTGTTGTTCAATTTAAATGTTTGAATATAAAATTATTGGTGAACAGATTATATTTAATTTTAGCTTCCAAATGAGAGATTTGGGTTTTCATAAGGTTAGGGCTCTGCTCAATCAGTGGCCCGCCCCCGTGAAGAGACATGGGTTATAAAACTTTTCAGACACGCTCCACGATATAAAGCCTTGACGAAAATGTAACCTCCTGTTCCGAGGATGTGAGAACAACGGTCCCTACGTTAAAAGGACTAACATGTGAACAAGAGAACTGTCTGTTCTGCCCGCTAGGGACGTTTTCCTTCATGATATAATTTGTAATCAAGGTATGATTCATTCTGTGTATATGTAATTCTGTGTCATTAGTTAGGTATTTAGTAAATAAATAATTAAACCCAATTTTGCATTGCTGATTCAACTTGTTTGCCAGGGTTCGTGAAGATAACCAAGAATTTACAACTTTCAGATGAGACTGAAATAAGGTGACGATTAATATTGACTGCTATTGATGTAAAATATTACTAGGTCTTTAAGAGTTTATTCGGAAGACAAAAGCTCTGTAAATATTATTTCGTGGTGCCCCGATTTTCTAGTTAATTACATTTACAGGATTAGCTCAATCAGGTAATATTAATTACAGAGAAAGGATTTTATAGAATAGCATGTCATATCACTTAATCCGGCATAGCCAAAAACACGACAACAGTAACCTGAAAAATCCTCTGCAGCATCATCAACAGCAGACTCCAACATTTCCTCAGTGAAAACAATGTCCTGAGCTAATGTCAAATTGGCTTCTAACCAAAATATTGTACGAGAGACCACGTATACACCCTGCACACCCTAATTGAGAAAAAAAAGTTAACTTTCTTTGTTCAAAAAAAGCTTTTGACTCAATTTAGCAGGAGGGTCTGCTATACAATTTGATGGAGTGTTTGGTGAAAATCATACAATATAACACTGATCAAAATTATTAACCTCAACATTTAACAATTTCAAGATTTACTGAGGAACAGTTCATATAAGGAAAATCAGTCAATGTAAATAAATTAATTAGGCCCTGATCTAGATTCAACATGACTGGGAATACAGTCTATCTATCAACACATGCTATCTGTTGGTCACAGACACAGTACCTTAAAAAAATGGTCTGTGGTTGGTTGGATGTCCTAAAACAATGTTGGAGGGGGCTTATGATGGAGAAAATAACATTCAATTCTCTGGTAACAGCTCTGGTGGACATTCCTGCAGTCAGCATGCCAATTGCACCCTCCCTCAAAACTTGAGACATCTGTGGCATAGTGTTGTGTGATAATACTGCACATTTTAGAGTGGCCTTTTATTGTCCTCAGCACAAGGGGCACCTGTGTAATAATCATGCTGTTTAATCAGCTCCTTGATATGCCACACCTGTCAGGTGGATGGATTATGATGCCAAAGGAGAAATGCTCACTAACAGGGATTGCCACCCCTATTACTAGCCTGTTCAACCTCTCTTTCGTGTCGTCTGAGATTCCCAAAGATTGGAAAGCAGCTGCGGTCATCCCCCTCTTCAAAGGGGGGGACAATCTTGACCCAAACTGCTACAGACCTTTATTTATCCTACCATGCCTTTCTAAGGTCTTCGAAAGCCAAAACAACAAACAGATACCGACCATTTCGAATCTCACCATACCTTCTCTGCTATACAATCTGGTTTCATAGCTGGTCATGGGTGCACCTCAGCCACGCTCAAGGTCCTAAATTATATCTTAACCGCCATCGATAAGAAACATTACTGTGCAGCCGTATTCATTGATCTGGCCAAGGCTTTCGACTCTGTCAATCACTACATCCTCATCGGCAGACTCGACAGCCTTGGTTTCTCAAATGATTGTCTCGCCTGGTTCACCAACTACTTCTCTGATAGAGTTCAGTGTGTAAAATCGGAGGGTCTGCTGTCCGGACCTCTGGCAGTCTCTATGGGGGTGCCACAGGGTTCAATTCTTGGACCGACTCTCTTCTCTGTATACATCAATGAGGTCGCTCTTGCTGCTGTTGAGTCTCTGATCCACCTCTACGCAGACGACACCATTCTGTATACTTCTGGCCCTTCTTTGGACACTGTGTTAACAACCCTCCAGGCAAGCTTCAATGCCATACAACTCTCCTTCCGTGGCCTCCAATTGCTCTTAAATACAAGTAAAACTAAATGCATGCTCTTCAACCGATTGCTACCTGCACCTGCCCGCCTGTCCAACGTCACTACTCTGGACGGCTCTGACTTAGAATACGTGGACAACTACAAATACTTAGGTGTCTGGTTGGACTGTAAACTCTCCTTCCAGACCCATATCAAACATCTCCAATCCAAAGTTAAATCTAGAATTGGCTTCCTATTTCGCAACAAAGCATCCTTCACTCATGCTGCCAAACATACCCTTGTAAAACTGACCATCCTACCAATCCTCGACTTTGGCGTTGTCATTTACAAAATAGCCTCCAATACCCTACTCAACAAATTGGATGCAGTCTATCACAGTGCAATCCGTTTTGTCACCAAAGCCCCATATTCTACCCACCATTGCGACCTGTACGCTCTCGTTGGCTGGCCCTCGCTTCATACTCGTCGCCAAACCCACTGGCTCCATGTCATCTACAAGACCCTGCTAGGTAAAGTCCCCCCTTATCTCAGCTCGCTGGTCACCATAGCATCCCCCACCTGTAGCACACGCTCCAGCAGGTATATCTCTCTAGTCACCCCCAAAACCAATTATTTCTTTGGCCGCCGCTCCTTCCAGTTCTCTGCTGCCAATGACTGGAACGAACTACAAAAATCACTGAAACTGGAAACACTTATCTCCCTCACTAGCTTTAAGCACCAACTGTCAGAGCAGCTCACAGATTACTGCACCTGTACATAGCCCACCTATAATTTAGCCCAAACAACTACCTCTTTCCCTACTGTATTTAATTAATTTATTTATTTTGCTCCTTTGCACCCCATTATTTTTATTTCTACTTTGCACATTCTTCCATTGCAAATCTACCATTCCAGTGTTTTACTTGCTATATTGTATTGACTTTGCCACCATGGCCTTTTTTTGCCTTTACCTCCCTTATCTCACGTCATTTGCTCACATCGTATATAGACTTGTTTATACTGAATTATTGACTGTATGTTTGTTTTACTCCATGTGTAACTCTGTGTCGTTGTATGTGTCGAACTGCTTTGCTTTATCTTGGCCAGGTCGCAATTGTAAATGACAACTTGTTCTCAACTTGCCTACCTGGTTAAATAAAGGTGAAATTAAAATATATATATGTATATATATATATATATATATATATATATATATAAAAAATTGTGTGAACTTTTTTTTGAGCAATAAGCATTTTGTGCTTATGGAATATTTCTGTGATCATTAATTTCAGCTCATGAATCATAGGACCCACAATTTCCATGTTGTGTTTATTTTTTGTTCCGTGTTTAATACCAATGTACACAACCATTGTGTGCAGTTTAAATTGACAGACAGATTTCTTGGGTTGAGACAGGGATGCGGCTTGAACCCGACCCTCTTCAACGTGTATATCAATAAATTGGCAAAGTACTAGAACAGTCTGTCAATTGTTTACTGTTTGCAGATGATATGGTGATTCCGTCCCAAACCAAGGAGGGCCTATAGCAACACCTGTATCTTCTACATAGATTCTGTCAGTCTTGGGCCTTGATGATAAAGACAAAAATGATGGTATTTCAAAGAATGTCCAGTTGCCAGGACAACAAATATAAATTCTAGACACCTTTGCCCTAGAGTACAAAAATAAAGATACCTACAACGGCTTAAACAACAACACCACGGGTAACTTCCACAAGGCTGTGAACAATCTAAAAGACAAGGCAAGAAGGGATAGTAATGCCATCAAAAGGAACATAACCCTTCTGTGGTTTTCGGGTGGCTGGAACCCATTTTCAATGTTCACTAAAGAAAAATTATACAATTAATTATTTTTTCAACCTGAATCTCATTGACCTTCGCTCATTTTCTGTGATGAACATGTAAAATAACACATTGTCATTGAGTGGACTCTGTGCATCCCCCTACACATTTATATTACATAAAAAAATTAAACAAAATGGTTTGCTGTGTGCCTTCAATCTGTCTTCCTCCTCCCTGGGCCAATGTTTCAACATAGACAGTCAGGTTCTTGGTGCTAACTGCCTGTCTGCCTGTCAGCCTGTCTCCCACTTTTCTCACTCTCTTTATACTTTGTAGTGTGTGAAACTACACAATATCTTGCGGGAACCTGCACAATGTTATTATAATACATTATTTTGATACATTATAAAACATTCAGTGTTTTCCCACACACAACAAATAAATAGCTTTGCATGTGTGGCTCCTTACCACAATCAGTCAGTATGGCAAAAATCATCTCTGCTCACAGGGCATTAGAAATATTTTTTTCAGAGAGAGAAGCTGCTGTGGAAGGAACATCTTACACTTTGGACGATAAAGAATCTTCCGAATATGAGGATCATGTCTCTGTCAATTCAGAGTCTGACAGTGAGTTGGAAGAAGAGAATGAGATTGACCCCAAACCAGCCTAGGACCAGCCCATCAGCAGCCAGTCCCAGGACCAGCTCGTCAGCAACCAGTCCCAGGACCAGCTCGTCAGCAACCAGCTCATCAGCAGCCTACAGGAGGAGAAATATGCATGTCAGAAATTTTGAAATGTAATGGTCTTCTTGCCTAAGGAATGAGCCACCCTGCGTGGCTGCCAATGTGATAAGGATGTAACCAGGGCCGACGCGGATGTTGGTTACTCATCTACAGGACATAAAGTATTTTTTTAACTGTTAATCCCAGACACCATCCAGAAAATCATTTTGGACTGCGTTAATTTGGATGGAAGGCATGTTTAGAGAGAGATGGGAAGGAGACGGACCAAAAAAATGTGCATGCATATTTTGAGATTCATATCCTTGATGGTGTTTGTTAGTTAAATTCCTGAACTAAGTGTTTTCATTATTCTAGATTGCAGCCGGTAGCAACAAGAAGAAGTGATGTGATGTGTGTGGACCCAAGAAGGGCAGGAAGACACAGTACACCTACATCAAGTGCAAGAAATACATTTGCAACACACACACACAGTAAATCTCTGTCCCTCATGTGGTGTGTAGACTGGCCTTAATCCCTGTTAATTGGGGCTCATTTAAGTGTTAACTATTTCTTTTGGGTGTATTATTTTTCTGTAAACTAAAAATGTTGTGGGTCCATCAGACCCCTGAACATTGGGTGAATAACAAAAACATGAACACCACACAAGGGTTAAAACTCAACATCCCAATTAGGATCTGGATTAAAATTCTTCAATCAGTTATAGAACCCAATGCCCTCTATGTTTGTGAGTTCTGGGGTCCGCTAACCAAACAAGATTTTACAAAATGGGCCTAAACGGAAGAGATGCCCAAACATTCCACCACAAAGCCCTCACCTACAGAGAGATAAAGCTAGAGAAGAGTCCCCTAAAATATATGACCTTATTTTTGTTCATCCATAGCTATATTAAAATCATTTTCTCGTTAATATATATATTTGCTGCTTGTGAAGCATCCTAAATGTCCCAATAAGTGGAGGTGGTTTGCGAGGCCAGGCCTTGTATGGTTTATAGGGACAAAGGAGGGACAGAGGAGCTGATATATGGCGGACAGGGACTCCATTAAAAACAAGACCTGGGCCATATGGGAAAATGAAGGTTGCTGGTGCTGAGGTCAGTTGACCTATAAAAATCTAACTTTACCTTAATATCTGCTCGTATATCACTTCCACCACTCTGCGTGAATCTTAAACAATAGGGCGGCTTTTAAGGCAGAGTGTCGTGAGAGTCGGAAGGTTGCATGGTGTTGGGGGAGAAATATCTTTTGATGAATGTTCTGTATCTGATTCAGTGTTGAGGAAGAGGAAGCTGGGAGAGTAAAACACAGGCTGGTGGTTTTCTACTGGGAGAGAAAGACAGAACAGCTGTGTGGGTGGATGGCAGAGTAATCTCTCTCTCTCTAGTTCTTTCTCTTTTTCGCTCTTTATTTAAGCATCAAATCAAATGTGATTTGTCACATGCGCTGAATACAACAGGTGTAGACATTACTGTGAAATGCTTACTTACGAGCCCTTAACCAACAATGCAGTTCAAGAAATAGAGTGAAGGAAATATTCACTCAATCAACTAAAGTTTAAAAAAAAAATCTAATAAAATCAAAAAAGTAACACATGAAAATTACATAACAATAACGAGGCTATATACAAGGGGTATCGGCACAGAGGCAATGTGCGGGGGTACAGGTTAATTGAGGTCATTTGTAAAGTGAGTATGCATAGATAATAAACAGTGAGTAGCAGCAGTGTAAAAACAAAGGGGGGGGGGTCAATGTAAATAGTCCGGGTGGCCATTTGATCAATTGTTCAGCAGTCTCATGGCTTGGGGGCAGAAGCATATCCTTCCCCCGCTGCCTTTCTCTAACTTTTTTCTCCTCCTCTCTCATCCCTCCCTCTCTTTCTGTAGGACCTGTCAGTGTCCTGGCTCTCTGTCTATGCTCCCCGGGGTAGTATTTTTAGGCCTCATTTGTTTGAGGGTTTTTAATCTGGAGACATTCAGAAGCTCAGCCCGCTGTGCTCTCCTCAATCACTTCAGGACGAAAGGGGGAGGAGATGAAGAGAGCGAGAGAGTGAGAGAGAGAGAGAGAGAGGGAGAGGGGTGATGGTGTGATTAGTTATCTGTCTGCTCTCCCTGGCGGGTCGCCTACAGTATCCTTCCATCACTCTCTCTTTCTCTCTCTCTCGCTCTCTCTCTCTGTCTTTCTCTCCTCTTCTCTCTCCCTGTCTCTCTCTCTGTGCCTGTGCAGTGTCCACAATGCCAGCCCGTAGAGCCATATAGCCTTCTGTCGTTGTCCTTTCATCTGTCTGAGAGAGAGCGAGAGAGCGAGAGAGAGAGAGAGAGAGAGAGAGAGAGACAGAGAGAGAGAGATGTCTCTATTCCTTTGGAACTTTTGTAAGTTTAATGTTTACTGTTGATTTTATATTGTTTATTTCACTTTAGTTTATTATCTATTTCACCTGAGTTGGCAATGTAAATATGTGTTTCCCATGCCAATAAAGCCCTTTGAAATGAATTGAAAGGGAGAGAGAGAGAGAAAGAGAGAGGAGAGGGGGAGATGAAGAGAGAGAGAGCGAGAGAGAGAAAGATAGAGAGGGGTGAAGAGGGAAAGCAAGGGGGCGAGAGAGAGAGAGAGAGAGAGAGAGAGAGAGAGAGAGAGAGAGAGAGAGAGACTACTCAAAGAGAAGAAAGGACAAGAAGGACAGCATCAGTTTGAACTTCTGAAGTAAAACTTAATTATAGAACACAATGTGTGTTTGGACTGTCCAGGGGCGTTCAATAATGAACCCCCCTACCTGGCCGGAGGTTATCGACGAAGGAACTCTTGAACGCACCCCGGGCCCGACCATGGGGTCTATGAATTTTTTAAGTGATTGACGGTGGAGGCAGTAACAAAAGAGAGGGAATGATTGCACATAAAGGGCGTGATGATTTTGATGAAAAAAATTCCAGGGGGATCACAAAAGGGATGAGCATCGTTGGTGAATAATCTAAAAGGTTACAGAGACCAGGGATGGAGGAAGGCTTTGATTCTCACTAATAGTCACTTCAAACACGCCGGACGAGAGGGGAGGGTCCAGAGTGACACCGGGGCTAAAGGACAGAGAACACACACACACAGGGCGAGGACACACAACAGAAGACCTGGTTAAAGCCCTGTTTATACCGGGTTCTAACATGCGTCCTTCGTCTTGTCCTGATCTTGTCCCGTTTACACTTATAAGATCTGATCACAATCAAATCACTTAGCGACTTTTAATTCATCGTCTACACCAATCTAAAAATATGGGCACAATCAGAAAGTGGACAAGATTAGGACAAAGGACACATGTTAGACACCAGGTATAAACGGGGCTGAAGAGATCACATGACAGACAGTGTAGATGAGGACTGAAAACACACAACCATAAAGAGACACACACACACACACAAACTCATAGCCCTAAAGATCAGGGTCCTTGGGTGTTGTTGGATGGCTGGCATTTCATTCCTTATCTCCAGCTTATCGCGTCCCTCTCTCACATCAGCCTCACTCACACACACACACACACACACACACACACACACACACACACACACACACACACATGAATACTGTCTGGGTTTTTCTCAGGGATTCTGTATCCTCTGTCTACGCTGGCCTTTCCAGTGAAGGGCACACAAGCAAAGGTTTATGGGTAGTGAGACAGAGTCTGGGTTAGAGTTTAATATCGCAAAATTAATTTACTCTGTCGGTGTACTCACCCCCCCCCCCCCCCCCCCCCCCCCCCCCCCACACACACACACACACACACACTCACGCACGCACACACGAACACGTACACACTCCCCAGTTGCAATATAAATCTTCCTTAAGGCCCAGCCTCGCATACTTTTCATCAAAGCTACCTCTCATCTATAGAGGCACTAAAAGATGGACACACACACACACACACACACACATTAACCTCATCCACACAGCCCATACTCCCCCTCTCAATTTGGGCCAATTACAAAGAATGGTGTGAGGTAGTTGTGTCTCACACAACACAAATCAATATTTTTAAAGGTAATATTCTGATGTGACCTAGAAAACCAGGATGTTTCTGTGTCAGGGAGATTGTTTCATGTGAAAAAAGAACGTACATATAATTACTCTCTGAAGATCAAGGAGAGGCCAGAGAAAATTAATATTGAGTTTTAAGGTAAGCGTGTGTGTATGATTCAATTTTCAGCTATAGCACTTTGCTTCCCGGTTGTCCCAATGCATTGTCTCAATCTGAGGGCATTGGAAATATAAACCTGTGTTGATGTGATTGGCTGGTAGCTGTGAGGGTGTTTTGCAGACACAGTAGGTGCCTTGGAGAGATAGTTATATGTTATGTATGTTATGATATGTTCTCTCCTTAATAAATCCCCCAACAACAACAAAAATACTGACAAAAGGAGGACACCCATGGATCAATCCTTCGGAGTCATTCAGATACATTTGATGTAATTTATTGTAGTCTATGTCTTACATAGCATAATATTAGTTAAAACAACGTTTGGATTAAAATGAACAGAGCCCTATATAAGAATAGTTTAGACAAGTTTGAGATTAATATTAACAGAGCCCAATTGAACATTTGTTTAGACAAGGTTAGGATTAAAATTATCAGAGAACTATATAATATTAGTTTAGACAAGGTTGGGATTAATTTTTACAGAGCCTTATATTAAATTAGTTTAGACAAGGTTACTTGGGATTAATATTAACAGAGCCCTATAAAATATTAGTTAAGACATTTTGGGATTAATATTAACAGAGCCCTATAAAATATTAGTTAAGACATTTTGGGATTTATATTAACAGAGCACTATATAATATTAATTTAGACAAGTTTACTTTGGAAAAATATTAATAACAGAGCCCTATTTAAAATGAGTTTAGACAAGGTTGGGATTAAAATGATCAGAGAACTATATAATATTTGTTTAGACAAGGTTGGGATTAATATTAACATAGCCCTATTTAAAATTAGTTTAGACAAGGTTCGGATTAAAATGATCAGAGAACTATATAATATTAGTTTAGACGGGGTTATTTGGGATCAATATTAAATTCCATGTATAACACTTGTATTTCCATCAACATTTATAATGAGTATTTCTGTAAATGATGTGGCTCTCTGCAAAATCACCGGATATTTTTGGAACTACTGAAAATAACGTGCCAATGTATACTGAGATTTTTTTATATAAATATGAACTTTATCAAACAAAACAATCAACATGTAACATGAAGTCCTATGAGTGTCATCTGATGAAGATCATCTAAGGTTAGTGATTAATTCTATCTCTATTTCTGTTTTTTGTGACTCCACTCTTAGGCTGGAAAAATGGCTGTGTTTTTCTGTGACTTGGCTCTGACCCAACATAATAATTTGTGGTGCTTTCGCTGTAAAGCCTATTTGGAATCAGACACTGTGGTGGGATTAACAACAAGATAACCTTTAAAATAGTATAAAATACTTGTGTGTTTGAGGAATTTTAATTATGAGATTTCTGTTTTTTGTATTTGGCGGCCTGCACTTTCACTGGCTGTTGTCATATCGATCCCGTCAACGGGATCTCAGCCCTAAGAAGTTTTAACAGAGCCCTATTTAATATTAGTTTACACAATGTTACTTGGGATTAAAATTAACAGAGCCCTATATAATATTAGTTGAGACAAGGTTATTTGGGATTAATATTAACAGAGCTCTATATAATATTAGTTGAGACAAGGTTATTTGGGATTAATAATAACAGAGCCCTATATAATATTAGTTTAGACAAGGTTGGAATACATTTTTAACAGAGCCTTATATAAAATTAGTTTAGACAAGGTTACTTGTGATTAATATTAACAGAACCCTTTATAATATTAGTTACGAGAAGGTTGGGATTAAAATTAACTGAGCACTATATAATATTAGTTTAGACAAGGTTGGGATTAATATTATCAGAGCCCTATATAATACTAGTTTAGACAAGGTTGGGATTAATATTACCAGAGCTCTACTTGAAAGATACACCACACATCACACACATCATTTATGACATGTTTATGCAACAAGACTCTACTCAAATTATGATGCTGATTTCTCTTCTGTGATTTGTGGGGTGGCGATAAACACAACCACACACACACAAATGCATGCACGCGTATACAGACACACACATCAGTCTGCTCCTCTGTGGTTTGGGACGTGTAAAGTGGCGTCCCTAAACCCAATTTAGCTTCAGATTAGACTTTTTTTGCACGCAGGGGGTGAAAGGGGACCTGGACACACTCACAGACACACACACACACACACACACACACACACACACACACACACACACACACACACACACACACACACTCACAGACACACACACGCACACGCACACTCACAGACACACACACACACACACACTCACAGACACACACACACACACACTCACACACACACACACACACTCACAGACATACACACACACACACACACACACTCACAGACACACACACACACACTCACAGACACACACACACACTCACTCACAGACACACACAATCAGAAAACACACGGACAAGCATAACACACACACATACACATATACACATAAAGACACACACGCACACGTAGGATGAACACACACAGAAAAAACAACATACAAACATACACACCAAGGTTTAGCTATGAGGATGAAATAGTGCTTCTGTCTGGTCTGATAACACTAACCCTAATTGAGGAATGATAGATCTGTGACTCCATCTCTTTTTCCCCCTTCTCTCTCCGAGCCAATTTCATTTCTTCCTTTTCTGTACAGCACTCTTTATGTTTCTTTTCATTTTTCCATTTGCTTACAATGTTACAATGTTTGCATATCGCAGTTGAAGGGGATGTGTGCTACTCAGAAGTCTATAGAGTAACACAGGATTAATTGTGAGCAACTCTGACTTCACCTCTAATCGCTGAAAAAGAAACAGATACATTTTCAGTCTAGGATTGGGAGCTCAGTCTAGGATTGGGAGCTGATATATATATGTATATATATGTATATTTATTCATAAACTGGGTGGGTCGAGCCCTGAATGCTGATTGGCTGACAGCCGTGGTATATCAGACCGTATAGCACGGGTATGACAAAACATTGATTTTTATTCTAATTACGTTGGTAACCAGTTTATAATAGCAGTAAGGCACCCCAGGGGATTGTGATATATGGCCACGACTAAGGGCTGTGTCCAGGCACTCCGCATTTCCTCGTGCATAAGAGCAGCCCTTAGACGTGGTATATTGGCCATATACCACACCTCCTCAGGCCTTATTGCTTAAATACATTATATTGATATCAATAAGAAGGATAAATGAAAAGATGGAGATCTTCATTTGTTCTCTCCTTCTATTGATCTACCCGTTCAATTGGCAAATGTGATGGCCATCTATGATGGATAAGGTGATTATTGTGTGATCTCTCATTGTGTGATCTCTCATTGTTCTCAGTGTCCAGACCTGGGTGTGTGCATGTGGGTGTGTGTGTGTTTGTTTACATTCGTGCCGGTCTGTGTGTTTGATGGGATTATCTCATTCAAATCCATCTCTATGAGTTCTTCTCCTATATTCCTGCCCCTCTCCTCTCCTCCTCCCTGAACTTTGGCTAAGTTTTAAACAAACGCTGATCAGATTTTCTCTCTGGAAATGAAATTTCCACTGACTCAGTTCATGTAAAGACGCTCTGCCTGACCTTTGCTTTTGAGCAGACCGTCTCCCACTCAGCTAGGGCACTGCAAGCCTTTCACTCTGTCTTTCATTCTTTTTCTCTTTCGTTCGTCTCTCTCACTTTCTCTTTCTTATTAAAGTCTCCCACACAGCTATAAAGGCCCTGGTGTTCATTCACTCTCTTTTCATCCCTTTCTCTTTGGTTAATTTGGCCTGTCATGTACCTATAAGGTATGTGAAGGTTTGTGATGGACAGTGGCACAGGGGGCAAGGGAGGAGGAGGAGGATTAGGAGAGAGAGAGAGAGAGAGAGAGAAAGAGGGAGAGAGAGAGAGAGAGAGAGAGAGAGAGGGAGAGAGAGAGAGAGAGAGGGAGAGAGAGAGAGAGAGGGAAAGAGAGAGAGAGAGAGAGAGAGAGAGAGAGAGAGAGAGAGAGGAGATAAACAACATATATGTACAAGGCAGCAGTGCCCGCCTTCGCCAGGACCCTATAGGACATAACAACACCTCACACAGGAGCAACAGATCAACAGACACCCCACCCAGATTAGCCAGACTCTCTCCCGGATCTGCGGGATCCCCTACACACAGAGGACCCATGCCAAGAGGACCAAACCATTGGCATGTACCAGATGCTCAGCACCTGGTACATGCCATTGGCATGAGGCCAAATCCCACGACCAACAACATTGTACACTTTATGGAACACAAAGCCTTCACTATCTCATCCTGGAATATCTAAGGCCTGAGGTCATCTGCCTTTGGACTAAAGAGCATGAACATGGATTTAAAAAAAATCTCCTGTATGCTACCTATATCCCACCACTAGAATCCCCATACTTTAATGAAGACAGCTTCTCCATTCTGGAGTGGGAAATCAATCATTTCCAGACCCAGGGACATGGACCAGTCTATGACGACCTAAATGCCAGAACTGGACAAGAACCTGACAATCTCAGCACACAAGGGAACAAACACCTGCCTGCAGGTGACAGCATTCCCTCCCCCATATGCCCCCCTTGGTATAACTACGATACTATAACCAACAAAAACGGGTCACAACTCCTATAGCTCTGTCCCACGCTGGGTATGTACATAGTCAATGGTAGGCTTCGAAGGGACTCCTACGGTAGGTACACCTATAGCTAATCTCATGGTAGCTGTAATGTAGACTACTTTATCACTGACCACAACCCAGAGTCTCTCAGAGTGTTCACAGTCAGCCCACTGACACCCCTATCAGATCACAGCAAATTCACACTCTACTTGAACAGAGCAATACTCAATCGTGAGGCATCAAATCCAAAGGAACTGAATAATATTAAGAAACACTATGGATGGAAGGAAAGCAATTGTGGAAGCCTACCAAAACACAATTAGGCAACAACAAATTCAAACCCTTTAGGCAACCTTCTGGACAACATTTCACTGTAATAGTGAAGGCGTAAACATCGCAGTAGAAAACCTAAACATTATATTTGACCTCTCAGCTTCCCTATCAAATCGAAATAATTTCAAGCAGAAAACCTGAGAAAATTAACAACAATGACTATTGGTTTAATGAAGAATGCAAAACCAAAGAAATACATTGAGAAACATGTCCAACCAAAAACGTAGAGATCCAGAAAACATGAGTCTACACCTTCACTATGGTGAATCACTAAAACAATACAGAAATACACTACGGAAAAATAAGGATTCCATAGACTCTATACACTTCTGGAAAAATTGGAAAACACTAAACAAACAACAGCATGAAGAGTTATCTATCCAAAACGGAGTATGTGTGGATAAACCACTTCTCCAATATTTTAGGCCCTATAACACAGAACAAACAGCAACAACATATACAAATACAAATCTTAGAATCAACTATGAAAGACTACCAGAACCCACTGGATTCTCCAATTACATTGAATGAACTACAGGACAAAATACAAACCCTCCAACCCAAAAAGGCCTGTGGTGTTGATGGTGTCCTCAATGAAACTATAAAATATACAGACCACAAATTCCAATTGGCTATACTAAAACTCTTTAACATCATCCTTAGCTCTGGCATATTCCCCAATATTTGGAACCAAGGACTGATCACCCCAATCCACAAAAGTGGATACAAATTTCACAACCAATAACGCCGTGGGATATGCATCAACAGCAACCTTGAGAAAATACTCTGCATTATAATTAACAGCAGACTAGTACATTCCCTCAGTGAAAGTACTGAGCAAATGTACTGAGCAAATGTCAAATTGGCTTTTTACCAAATTACCATACGACAGATCACGTATTCACCCTGCACACGCTAATTGACAAACCAAAAACCATAACAAAGTCAGTCTTCTCATGATTTGTTGATTTCAAAAAAGCTTTTGATTCAATTTTGGCATGAGGGTCTGCTATACAAATTGATGGAAAGTGGTGTTGAGGGAAAAACATACAACATTGTAAAATCCATGTACACAAACAACAAGTGTGTGGTTAAAATTGGCAAAAAATACACACATTTCTTTCCACACGGCCATGGGGTGATACAGGGATACAGATTAAGCCCCAACCTCTTCAACATGTATATCGACAAATTGGCTAGGACACTAGAACAGACTGCAGCACTCGGCCTCAGCCTACTAGAATCTGAAGTAAAATATCTACTGTTTGCTGATGATCTGGTGCTTCTGTCTCCAACCAAGGACGGCCTACAGCAGCACCTAGATCTTCTGCATAGATTCTGTCAGACCTGGGCCCTGACAGTAAATTTCAGTAGGACCAAAATAATGGTGTTCCAAAAAAGTTCAGGTTCCAGGACGACAAATACAAATTCCATCTAGACACCGGTGCCCTAGAGCACACAAAAATTATACATACCTCGGCCTTAACATCAGCACCACGGTTAACTTCCACAAAGCTGTGAACGATCGGAGAGACATGGCAAGAAGTGCCTTCTATTTCATCAAAAGGAACATAAAATTGACATACTACTTAGGATCTGATAAAAAAAATACTTGAATCAGTTAAATAACCAATTGCCCTTGATGGTTGTGAGGTCTGGGGTCCGCTAACCAGTATTCACAAAATGGGAGAAACACCTAATTGAGATGCAGAATTCTGAAAAAATATCCATTGTTATCACGCCCTGACCTTAGAGAGCCGTTTCTTTTCTCTGTTTGGTTAGGTCAGGGTGTGATGTGGGGTGGGCATTCTATGTTTAGTTTTCTATGTTTCTTTATTTCTATGTTTTGGCCGGGTAGGGTTCTCAATCAGGGACAGCTGTCTATCGTTGTCTCTGATTGGGAATCATACTTAGGTAGCCCTTTTCTCCTCCTTTCAGTGTGGGTAGTTGACTTTGTTAGTGGCACTAAAGCCCACGGAAGCTTCACTGTAATTCATTCTGTTTCTTGTTTTGTTGGCGACATTCTATAATAAAAGGAAATGTACACTCACCACGCTGCACTTTGGTCCACTTCTTTCGACGGCCATGACAGGACCAAGCAGCGTGGCCAGGAGAGGAAGGAAATGTTGTGGGGGGTGGCACACGGGACGGTCGGCTGAGCCAAGGATGGAACCTGAGCCAGTCGGGGTGAACTTGGAAGGGATCGAAGGTAGTGAAGCAGAGACCGTGAAGGAGTTGATGGGGAGATTGGAGGAGAGAGCTATGAGAGAGCTGCTGTGTTGGTGCATGAGGCACGACATCCGCCCTACGGAGCGTGTCCTCGGTTTGATGTCACCTGAGTCAGCTCTCCATACTGGTCCTGAGGTGCGTGCTAGCCGTCTGGTGAAGACTGTGCCAGCCCCCCACACCAGGCCTCCTGTGCACCTCCCCAGCCCTACACGTCTTGTGCCAGCCGTGCGCCTCCACAGCCCGGTGAGTCCTGCGCCGCCTCTACGCGCGATTTCCCCAGTTCGCCAGGAGAACCCAGTGCGGCCTGTTCCAGCTCCCCGCACGTGCCGTTCAAAAGTGGGCATGCAGCCAAGAGGAGTGGTACAAGTGTTAAGCACCAGAGCTCCAGTGCTCCCCCACAGCCCGGTTCGACCTGTGCCTGCGCTCTGGAGGTGGCTGGTTAGAGTGGGCATTCAGCCTGGAAAAGTGGTGCCAAGGCTACGGACCAGAGCTCCAGTGCTCCCCCACATCCCAGGTCGACCTGTGCCTGCGCTCTGGAGGTGGCTGGCTAGAGTGGGCATTCAGCCTGGAAAAGTGGTGCCAAGGCTACCACCAGAGCTCCAGTGCTCCCCCACAGCCCGGTTCATCCTGTGCCTCTTCCACAGACCAGGCCTCCAGTAAGTCTCCCCTGCCTGGTGAGTCCGGTGCCTGCTCCACCGGCCAGCCCTGGGTATCCAGTAAGGGTGCCCAGTCCGGGGTCGTCGACGTGGGTCCCCGCACCAGAGGTGCCACCAAAGTGGGCTGAGCCAGAGGTGGAGCGGGGTCTACGTCCTTCAGCCGCCACCGCGGATAGATGCCCACTTAGACCCTCCCCTATAGGTTCAGCTTTTCCGGCCGGAGTCCGAACCTTTGAGGGGGGTTACTGTCACGCCCTGACCTTAGAGAGCCGTTTTATTTCTCTATTTGGTTAGGTCAGGGTGTGATGTGGGGTGGGCATTCTATGTTTTGTTTTCTATGTTTCTTTAATTCTATGTTTTGGCCGGGTATGGTTCTCAATCAGTGACAGCTGTCTATCGTTGTCTCTGATTGGGAATCATACTTAGGTAGCCCTTTTCTCCTCCTTTCAGTGTGTGTAGTTAACTTTGTTAGTGGCACTATAGCCCACGGAAGCTTCACGGTAATTTAATTTAGTTGTTTCTTGTTTTGTTGGCGACATTCTATAATAAAAGGAAAATTTACACTCACCACGCTGCACTTTGGTCTACTTCTTTCGACGGCCATGACAGTTGTGTAAAACGTAAAGCACCATTTAATACATGCAGTGCAGAATTAGGCCGATACCCGCTAATTATCAATATCCAGAAAAGAGCTGTTAAATTCTAAAACCACCTAATAGAAAGTAATTCCCAAACCTTCCATGACAAAGCCATCACCTACAGAGAGATGAACCTGGGGAAGAGTCCCCTAAGAAAGCTGGTCCTGGGGCTCTGTTCACAAACACAAACACACCCCACAGAGCCCCAGGACAGCAACACAATTAGATCCAACCAAATCATGAGGAAACAAAAAAAATCTTACTTGACATATTGGAAAGAATCAACAAAATAACAGAGCAAACTAGAATGACATTTGGCCCTAAACAGAGAGTACACAGTGGCAGAATACCTGACCACTGTGACTGACCCAAACTTAAGGTAAGCTTTGACTATGTACAGACTCAGTGAGCCTGTACCAAATGTATGACCATATTAGAGACACATATTTCCCTGAGATTACAAAGACCCCAAAATAATTATAAAACAAACACAATTCTGATAACCTCCCATATCTATTGGGTAAAATACCAGTGTGCAATCACAGCAGCAAGATTTGAGAGAGAAACAGAGATAGGAGAGAGAGGAGAGAGTGACAGAGAGAGATATAAAGAGAGAGAGAGAGACAGACAGAGACCGAGAGAGTGCAGTACAACAGGAAGCAACTGACACTAATTGGCAAAATTAGAAGAACCTAAAAAAAATTGAGCAATACAAAATGGTGACATAAGGACGGACAACCCATTTTAAAACACTCTACAGCATCGTTCAAATTGATGCAAACGCAGAACAATGGCAAATTCATGACACGTTGAATGGATTATAAAAAGCTATAAAGGACAATCAATATTGATTGAAATCCCAATTACTGACCAGGAGCTCTATAAGAAACTTCAGGCCCTCAAATTTAAAAAAGCATGCGGACCTGATGGCATCCTAAATGAGATGCTCAAATTCACTATTGCTAAATTTCTACTGGCTATATTAAAACGGTTTAATTTGATCCCGAGTGGAGGTTATTTCCCTGACATCTGGAATCAAGGACTCATAACCCCAATCTTTAAGAACGGAGACAAATTTGACTCTGACAATTACAGAGGCATTTGTGTGAACAGTAACCTGGGGAAGGTTTTCTGTAGTATGATAAATGTATGAGTACTAGACTTCCTTAATCAGCACAATGTCTTGAGTAAAAGCCCAATTGGATTTATACCAAAATATCGCAGGACTGATCATATTTACCCCCTACACACCCTGATAGATAAACATGACCGGACCCCTTTTTTTTTGCCTGAAATGACATACCCAAATCTAACTGCCTGTAGCTCAGGACCTGAAGCAAGGATATGCATATTATTGATACCATTTGAAAGGAAACACTTAGAAGTTTGTGGAAATGTGAAGCTAAGGTAGGAGAATATAACACATTAGATCTGGTAAAAGATAATTCCAACAAAAAAAACATGTATTTTCTATGTTATTGTTTTGTTCAGTCATCTTTGAAATGCAAGAGAAAGGCCATACATTCAGACAGGGGTCTATGTGTAATTTAGTGTGTGTGCGTGTGTGTGCAAAGTTTCAGAGTGATCCAATGAAGAATTACATTCCTACACAATATGTTGTATCTTGCCTGCCAGGAGTTTGCCCAAATTGATCCATTGATGCATTTTCAAGTACATAACTATAGGAAACACACAAACTATAGGAAACACACAAACTATAGGAAACACACAAACTATAGGAAACACACACACATGCTATGGTAATAAAAATGCCATAGATTAACATGTCAAGGTGTGCTTGCTTTATCGACTTCCAAAATTATTTTATTCTATTTGGCGTACTGTAGGACTGTAGGGGGTAAAACATGATGCCTTGAGATGACTTGTGCCTGCTGCCACCCACATCACATAGCCTTCAGAAGAGCCTAGACCTGAAGAGCAGTACTCTCAGACCTGGACCCTGGCAATAAACCCACAAAAAGACAAAAAAATAATGATTTTCCACAGAAGATCCAGATCTCAGGCAATTAGATCAAAGTTCTCAATTGGTACAACATACATATAGAGAGTACTCCATACACTAACAATAAGCTAAACTGGACAACTTAATGAGAGTGAATGAACAAAGAGAGAATGCTCGCAGGGCATTCTCCACCATTTAAAAAACACATTTAAATTGAAATACTAATTAAAATGTGGTTAAAACTAATCACATGTGTCACTGAACCAATTGCACTTCATGGTATCGATGTGTGGGGTCCACTTGCTAAACAAGAGTTCACAAAATGGGACAAACACCCAATTGAAACCTGTAAGGGATCTCGTACTCCTCTTCTGAGGAGGAGAAGCGAGAAGGATCGGAGGACCAAAACACAGCGTGGTAAGTGTCCATAATGTTTATTTTAAAACATAAACTGAACACTACGAAATACAAAACAATAAACGTGAAATGAACGAAACAGTCCCGTGTGGCGACAAACACTGACACGGAAGACAAACACCCACAACCCAAAACTGAAACCCAGGCTACCTAAGTATGATTCTCAATCTAAGGGACAACAAATGACAGCTGCCTTTGATTGAGAACCATACTAGGCTCAAAAACCAACATAGAAAAACAAACATAGACTGCCCACCCAACTCACGGCCTGACCATACTAAAACAAAGATAAAATAACAGAACTATGGTCAGAACGTGACAAAACCCTGCATGCAGATTTCTGTAAGATTCTCCTACATGTCCAGAGGAAAACTACAGTATAAACAATGCATCTAAGGCAGAACTAGGCCAATATGCACTAATAATGCAAACTCAAAAAAGAGCAATTCAGTTTTGGAAACATCTAAAATTCAGTGACCTCCTCTCATATCATTACCAAGCCCTTCAATGCCAAGAGCTGAGCAAAGAAAAGAGTCCCCTCATCCAGCTGGTCCTGGGGCTGAGTTCACAAACCTGTTCTACTAATACACTGAAGCCTCAGGGCCAGAACATCCATTCAATCAGAATACAGAAAACACAAGCACAAAGCAAAATGCAGTGCTATTTGGCCCTTAATCGACAGTACACCCTGGCTAACTATTTGACCATGGTTACTGATCAAAACCTTAGAAAAACCTTGATAAAGTACAGGCTCAGTGAGCACAGCCTTGCCATTCAGAAGGGTAGACACAGGAAAACCTGGCTCCCTGTAGAGAGTGTCATTTCCCCAAATTTGAAAACCTTATTCAAGGTTTCAAAGACGTCTCTGATGAGGATAGGCTACCCATCCTGTTGGGGGAGGACGCAGAGATCTGTGGGTTAGCAGCGAACTACATTGCTGCCTGCCATAAGATGAGGGACAGTGTCTGACAGATCAACCAACCTACACATGTAATGTATGCTTATATTTGCTTTACTGACATGATGTAAAAATTTACATATTGCCAAAGCTTACTTTGGAGATTCACAATATTAACATTATTAAAATAATAATAATCAATATTGTCAGTAACAAAATAATTAGTAGAGAACATGTGCAGGTTGGTTGGTCTGTCAGACACTGTCCCTCATCTTATGGCAGGCAGCAATGTAGTACGCTGCCAACCCACTCTCTCCCTCCCTCTCTACCTCTCTACCTCTCTCTCTCTCTCTCTCTCTCTCTTTCTCTATCCTACTCTTCTTCTACCTCTCTTTCTCTATCTCAATTTTTCACAAAATAAAATATATTATATTTGCTTTACTGACATGATGTAACAATGCACATATTGCCAAAGCTTACTTTGGAGATTCACAATAATAATAATCAATATTGTCAGTAACAAAATAATGAAGGGTCAAAATAAATACATTGAACAATTAGAATACTTTATTTTGTGAAAAATCGAGATAGAGAGAGAGAGGTAGAAGAAGAGGAGGATAGAGAAAGAGAGAGAGAGAGAGAGAGGGGTAGAGAGAGAGAGAGAGAGAGAGGGGTAGAGAGAGAATACAGAGACAGAGAGAGAGAGAGAGAGAGAGAGAGGTAGAGAGAGAATACAGAGACAGAGAGAGAGAGAGAGAGAGAGAGAGACAGAGAGAGAGAGAGAGAGAGAGAGAGAGAGTTAGCGAGAGAGAGGTAGCGAGAGAGAGAGAGAGAGCGAGAGAGGTAGAGAGAGAGAGAGGTAGCGAGAGAGAGAGAGAGAGAGAGCGAGAGAGTTAGCGAGAGAGAGAGGTAGCGAGAGAGAGAGAGAGAGCGAGAGAGGTAGAGAGAGAGAGAGAGAGAGAGAGAGAGAGAGAGAGAGAGAGAGAGAGAGACCCCCAACCCACCTAGATAGAGCAGGGTAATGGCAGCAACCAGTGATTAAGTTCAGTGATGATGGATCATTTGTCTATGCTTTATCAGAAACGGTGATTTCTCCCAGCGTTCATTAGTAAATGCTGAGGTCGAACGTTCCACGGCCTCATGACAAAAGAAATGTGAAATGAATAGATACACACTAATACTACGAAGAATTAGGTCTATATGTGAACATTTGAGACCTTGGAATGGTTAGAGGGTTTACCATGTGTAGGCTGGCTGGCTTTCTTGTGGTGTTGCAATGATCCAATACCTATTGGCCCATTGACGTTCTTGATATCAATAAAAAAAATATATAGGATTACAGTCTTATTGTGTCTCTGTGTCCACATACAATTTACAAACCACAACCCATAATGACAAAGCGAAAACAGGTTTATAGAAATGTTTGTGATTTTATTTAATTTAAAAAACAGAAATACCTTATTTACATAAGTATTCAGACCCTTTGCTATGATACTCGAAATTGAGCTCAGGTGAAACCTGTTTCCATTGATCATCCTTGAGATGTTTCTACAACTTGATTGGAATCCACCTGTGGTAAATTCAATTGATTGGACATGATTTGTTAAGGCACACACCTGTCTATATGAGGTCCCACAGTTGACAGTGCATGTCAGAGCAAAAACCAAGCCATGAGGTGGAAGGAATTGTCCGTAGAGCTTTGAGACATGATTGTGTTGAGGCACAGATCTGGGGAAGGGTACCAACATTTTTTGGCAGCATTGAAGGTCCCCAACAACACTGCAGGTTCCATCACTCTTAAATGGGACACGTTTGGAACCACCAAGACTCTTCCAAGAGCTGGCAGTTGAGCAATTGTGGGAGAAGTGCCTTCGTCAGAGAGGTGACCAAGAACCTGATGGTCACTCTGACAGAGCTCTAGAGTTCCTCTGTGGAGATGTGAGAATCTTCAAGAAGGACAACCATCTCTGCAGCACTCCACCAATCAGGCCTTTATGGTAAAGTGGACAGAAAGAGAGGAAAAGGCACATGACAGCCCACTTAGTGTTTGCCAAAAGGCACCTAAAGACTCTCAGACCATGAGAAACAAGATTCTCCGGTCTGATGAAACCAAGACTGAACTGTTTGGCCTGAATGTCAAGCGTCACGTCTGGAGGAAACTTGGCACAATCCCTATGGTGAAGCATGGTGGTGGCAGCATCATGCTGTGGGGATGTTTTTTCCAGTGGCAGGGCCTGGGAGACTAGTCAGGATTGAGGGAAAGATGAACGGAGCAAAGTACAGAGAGATCCTTGATGAAAACCTGCTCAAAATAAATCAGGACTTCAGAACTGGGCGAAGGTTCACCTTCCAACAGGACAAATCAGGGGTGGCTTTGGGACAAGTCTCTGAATGTCCTTGAGTGGCCCAGCCAGAGCCCGGACTTGAACCCGATTGAACATCTCTGGAGAGACCTGAAAATAGCTGTGCAGCAACGCTCCCCATCAAACCTGACAAAGCATGAGAGGATCTGCAGAGAAGAATGAGAGTAACTCCCCGAATTCCGGTGTGCCTAGCTTGTAGCGTCATACCCAAGAAGACTCAAGGCTGTAATGGCCACCATAGGTGCCTCAGCAAAGTACTGAGGAAAAGGTCTGAATATGTAAATGTGATATTTCAGTTTTTTGTAAAAAACATGTTTTTGCTTTGGTATTGTGTGTAGACTGATGTGGGGGGGGAAAACAATGTGATACGTTTTAGAATAAGGATGAGGAAAATGTGGAAAATGTGAAGGGGTCTGACAACTTTCAGAATGCACTGTATGTGTCAGGTTGTGTAGGTGGGTACTGTCAGATTGTGTCGGTGTGTACTGTCAGGTTGTGTAGGTGTGTACTGTCAGATTGTGTAGGTGTGTACTGTCAGGTTGTGTAGGTGTGTACTGTCAGATTGTGTAGGTGTGTACTGTCAGGTTGTGTAGGTGTGTACTGTCAGGTTGTGTAGGTGTGTACTGTCAGGTTGTGTAGGTGTGTACTGTCAGGTTGTGTAGGTGTGTACTGTCAGGTTGTGTAGGTGTGTACTGTCAGGTTGTGTAGGTGTGTACTGTCAGGTTGTGTAGGTGTGTACTGTCAGATTGTGTAGGTGTGTACTGTCAGGTTGTGTAGGTGTGTACTGTCAGGTTGTGTAGGTGTGTACTGTCAGGTTGTGTAGGTGTGTACTGTCAGGTTGTGTAGGTGTGTACTGTCAGGTTGTGTAGGTGTGTACTGTCAGGTTGTGTAGGTGTGTACTGTCAGATTGTGTAGGTGTGTACTGTCAGGTTTTTAGGTGTGTACTGTCAGGTTGTGTAGGTGTGTACTGTCAGGTTGTGTAGGTGTGTACTGTCAGGTTGTGTAGGTGTGTACTGTCAGGTTGTGTAGGTGTGTACTGTCAGGCTGTGTAGGTGTGTACTGTTAGGATGTGTAGGTGTGTACTTTCAGGTTGTGTAGGTGTGTACTGTCAGGTTGTGTAGGTGTGTACTGTCAGGTTGTGTAGGTGTGTACTGTCAGGTTGTGTCGGTGTGTACTGTCAGGTTGTGTAGGTGTGTACTGTCAGGTTGCGTAGGTGTGTACTGTCACGTTGCGTAGGTGTGTACTGTCAGGTTGCGTAGGTGTGTACTGTCAGGTTGTGTCGGTGTGTACTGTCAGGTTGTGTCGGTGTGTACTGTCAGGTTGTGTAGGTGTGTACTGTCAGGTTGTGTAGGTGTGTACTGTCAGGTTGTGTAGGTGTGTACTGTCAGAGTGTGTAGGTGTGTACTGTCAGGTTGTGTAGGTGTGTACTGTCAGGTTGTGTAGGTGTGTACTGTCAGGTTGTGTAGGTGTGTACTGTCAGGTTGTGTAGGTGTGTACTGTCAGGTTGTGTAGGTGTGTACTGTCAGGTTGTGTAGGTGTGTACTGTCAGGTTGTGTAGGTGTGTACTGTCAGGTTGTGTAGGTGTGTACTGTCAGGTTGTGTAGGTGTGTACTGTCAGGTTGTGTAGGTGTGTACTGTCAGGTTGTGTAGGTGTGTACTGTCAGGTTGTGTAGGTGTGTACTGTCAGGTTGTGTAGGTGTGTACTGTCAGAGTGTGTAGGTGTGTACTGTCAGGTTGTGTAGGTGTGTACTGTCAGGTTGTGTAGGTGTGTACTGTCAGGTTGTGTAGGTGTGTACTGTCAGGTTGTGTAGGTGTGTACTGTCAGGTTGTGTAGGTGTGTACTGTCAGGTTGTGTAGGTGTGTACTGTCAGGTTGTGTAGGTGTGTACTGTCACGTTGCGTAGGTGTGTACTGTCAGGTTGCGTAGGTGTGTACTGTCAGGTTGTGTCGGTGTGTACTGTCAGGTTGTGTCGGTGTGTACTGTCAGGTTGTGTAGGTGTGTACTGTCAGGTTGTGTAGGTGTGTACTGTCAGGTTGTGTAGGTGTGTACTGTCAGAGTGTGTAGGTGTGTACTGTCAGGTTGTGTAGGTGTGTACTGTCAGGTTGTGTAGGTGTGTACTGTCAGGTTGTGTAGGTGTGTACTGTCAGGTTGTGTAGGTGTGTACTGTCAGGTTGTGTAGGTGTGTACTGTCAGGTTGTGTAGGTGTGTACTGTCAGGTTGTGTAGGTGTGTACTGCCAGGTTGTGTAGGTGTGTACTGTCAGGTTGTGTCGGTGTGTACAACATGTGTAAGCTTCAATGCTCTGTGAGTGCTCTGCCTCTCTGCCTAGCTCTCTCTGTCTCTCTGCATGTCTGTCTCTCTGTTGCTCTGCCTGTCTCTCTGTCTAAAATAAAGCTCTGCCTGTCTCTCTGTCTAAAAATCAATCAAAAACAATGTTATTTGTCACATGTGCCGAATACAACAGTGAAATGCTTACTTACAAGGGGGCCAATACAAATAGTTTGGGTAGCCATTTGATTAGCTGTTCAGGAGTCCAATGGCTTGGGGGTAGAAGCTGTTTAGGAGCCTCTTGGACCTAGACGTGACGATCTGGTACCGCTTGCCATGCGGTAGCAGAGAGAACAGTCTATGACAGACGGTGTCATTTCCTCTGACACCGTCTGGTATAGAGGTCCTAGATGGCAGGAAGATTTACCCCGGTGATGTACTGGGCCATACGCCCTACCCTCTGTAGTGCCTTGCATTCGGAGGCTGAGCAGTTGCCATACCAGGCAGTGATGCAACCCATCAGGATGCTCTCGATGGTGCAGCTGGAAAACCTTTTGAGGATCTGGAAAACCTTTTGAGGATCTGAGGACCCATATTTTCAGTCTCCTGATGGGGAATAGGTTTTGTCGTGCCCTCTTCACGACTGTCTTGGTGTGCTTGGACCATGTTAGCTTGTTGATGATGTGGACGACAAGGAACTTGAAGCTCTTAACCTGCCCCACTACAGCCCAGTCGATGAGAATGGGGGTGTGCTCGGTCCTCGTTTTCCTGTAGTCCACAATCATCTCCTTTGTCTTGATCATGTTGAGGGAGAGGTTGTTGTCCTTGCACCACACAGTCAGGTCTCTGACCTCCTCCCTATAGGCTGTGTCATCGTTTTCGGTGATCAGGCCTATCAGTGTTGTGTCATCAGCAAACTTAATGATGGTGTTGGAGTCTTGTCCGGCCGTGCAGTCATGAGTGAACAGGGAGTACAGGAGGGGACTGAGCACGCACCCCTGAGGGGTGTTCTTGTTGAGGATCAGCGTGGCGGATGTGTTGTTACCTACCCTTACCACCTTTAGGCGGCCCATCAGGAAGTCCAGGATCCAGTTGCAGAGGCAGGTGTTTAGTCCCAGGGTCCTTAGCTTAGTGTTGATCTTTGAGGGTACGATGGTGTTGAACGCTGAGATGTCGTCAATGAATAGCATTCTCACATAGGTGTTCCTTTTGTCCAGGTGTGAAATGGCAGAGTGGAGTGCGATTGAGATCTGTGAATCTGTTATGGCGGTTTGAAAATTGGAGTGGGTCTAGGGTTTCTGGGATAATGGTGTTGATGTGAGCCATGACCAGCCTTTCAAAGCATTTCATGGCTACATAAGCCAGTGCTTCGGGCCGGTAGTCATTTAGGCAGGTTACCTTAGTTTTCTTGGGCACAGGGACGATGCTGGTCTGCTTGAAACGTGTTGGTATTATATACAGATTCAGACAGGGAGAGGTTGAAAATATCAGGGAAGACACTTACCGGTTGGTCAGCTCATGCTCGGTGTACACATCCCGGTAATCCGTCTGGCCCTGCGGCCTTGTGAATGTTGACCTGTTTAAAGGTTTTACTCACATCGGCTGCGGAGAGTGTGATCACACAGTCGTCCGGAACAGCTGATGCTCTCATGTATGTTTCAGTGTTACTTGCCTCAAAGTGAGGATAGAAGTT
Source organism: Oncorhynchus mykiss (assembly GCF_013265735.2). Classification (NCBI taxonomy): domain Eukaryota; kingdom Metazoa; phylum Chordata; class Actinopteri; order Salmoniformes; family Salmonidae; genus Oncorhynchus; species Oncorhynchus mykiss. Next base: position 11,916,203 of record NC_048579.1, read on the forward strand.
ATTCAGCTCGTCTGGTATGCTCGTTTCACTGGGCAGCTCTCAGCTGTGCTTCCCTTTGTACTCTGTAATAGTTTGCAGGCCCTGCCACATCTGACGAGCGTAGCAGCCGGTGTAGTCTCTGCCTGTGTGTCTGTCTCTCTTGTCTGTCACTTGGCCCCATATCCACTACCTTAGATCTCTCAGTTCGCTGTCTTACATTGAGATTTGAATGCATACTGTGGTTATTGATCAAGCAGCTTAGAAAAAAAGTGAATGTAAAGTGTTTATTGATAAATGAGAAAAAAGTCAATTTTACAAATCACCACGTTCACCACTGATACAGAAACAGTTGTTCTCACCTTCTTTCAGTTATACACTTCAAATCAGAAATCAATAATGTTTGAAGTAGTCTTCCCTTCTTTCTCCAACCTTATGGGACAGAGCAGTAGCAGGGCAGGAATAAACACCCCGCTCTGTCTATTCCAATTCAACATCTATTCCACGTTGGTTCAACGTCATTTCATTGAAATGACGTGGAAACAACATTGACTTAACCAATATGTGCCCATTGGGACATAACAGTGGTAAGACATCAAGCGAGGCTTGTTTGTGTGATATAGAGTATGTTTTCAAAGGTTTGAAAGGCCAGCGAGAGATCCAACTGTTGAATTATTGAGCAGGTAAGGGATAGCAAGTCACAGAGTTAGAGTGAGTGGCATTTGGACATCACAACAGATGCCGATAAGAAAAGGGCTAAACTGGAAGACTGAAAAAGTGCTTCCCAAACTTTCATTGTTCATTTTTGGTTAGAGATCAGACATCTGGGCTTCCCGACCTTTCATTGTTCATTTTTGGTTAAAGATCAGACATCTGGGCTTCCCAACCTTTCATTGTTCAGTTTTGGTTAGAGACCAGACATCTGGGCTTCCCAAACTTTCATTGTTCATTTTTGGTTAGAGATCAGACATCTGGGCTTCCCAACCTTTCATTGTTCATTTTTGGTTAGAGATCAGACATCTGGGCTTCCCAACCTTTCATTGTTCATTTTTGGTTAGAGATCAGACATCTGGGCTTCCCGACCTTTCATTGTTCAGTTTTGGTTAGAGATCAGACATCTGGGCTTCCCAACCTTTCATTGTTCAGTTTTGGTTAGAGATCAGACATCTGGGCATCCCAACCTTTCATTGTTCATCATTGGTTAGAGATAAGACATCTTGGCTTCCCAACCTTTCATTGTTCATTTTTGGTTAGAGATCAGACATCTGGGCTTCCCAACCTTTCATTGTTTATTTTTGGTTAGAGATAAGACATCTGGGCTTCCCAACCTTTCATTGTTCATTTTTGGTTAGAGATCAGACATCTGAGCTTCCCAACCTTCCATTGTTCAGTTTTGGTTAGAGATCAGACATCTGGGCTTCCCAACCTTTAATTGTTCAGTTTTGGTTAGAGATCAGACATCTGGGCTTCCCAACCTTTTGTTTGATACTCTTTGTTTGCGATTGACTAGCCAGTACTATGGTTCTACTTCGTACAGGTTTATTGGACAACAGTACCAGTGGACGTGGGCGACTTAGAATGATTTGTTTAGACGGCGTACAACATTCTCGAAATGGTGACATCAGAGGACTTCAGGATCTATCCACAAAGAGCTGTAGCATTAACATTCTTAGAACGTATTTCCTTAGAAGGTAATCTTCAAAGGGTTAAAATTATAGAGCCTTGAAACATTGAAGGTCAGACTTTGTCAATGATTGGACAATCATCACAACTATGATTGGCTAGTAGGATTTCGACCACACCACCTCTATAATCACATATCAATGGTTTACCACATCTCTTTAAGTTTGTTTGAGAGAGGCAGATGTAATTTCCTAGTCATATGCCACCATTTCCCCATAATGTGTACATTTCCCCTAATATGGATAATCATCATAAATGACAACATATGGAAATGCAGAGGATTATTCACAATCATACTTCCCCATATCTATATTGGACCGTTGGCTCATTTCCAGACACTCATTTCCCATTTCAGACAGTGTCAGTGGGTCTTCGCTGAGGCGTCCATTACGCGAAGGTCAGGGAGTGATGATGTCCATGCTGAGAATCAGGACTATAAAATGGCTGCCCGGTAGGAGAATGAAATGGCCAGCATTATTATTCCATCTCCCCCTAGGGGAATTGGCCTGAATAAATACACAACATTATAAAACATGGTTATTATCTGTGCTAGGGTAACAGCCTATTGCCCACCCCTCCCCCCGTCACACACAAATAGATGCTCAATGCGCACACACAAACACACACACACACACATTATAAAACATAGTTATTATCTGTGCTGCTGAGTAACAGACTGTCTGCTGTGTGTATCGCACCAGTGCTTTCTGGGAGATTCCTACTGCTCCTGTCTGTGTTGTTCCTTTTCTCTTTTTCTCTGTTCGTCTTGTTTTCTCTGTTCGTCTTGTTTTCTCTTTTTCTCTGTTCGTCTTGTTTTCTCTGTTCGTCTTGTTTTCTCTGTTCGTCTTGTTTTCTCTTTTTCTCTGTTCGTCTTGTTTTCTCTTTTTTCTGTTTGTCAGGGATAGAAACCAATAATATCCCTCCATGCAACACCTCTCTCTCTCTCTCTCTCTCTCTATACCTACCTCTCTACCTCTACCTCTCGCTTTCTCTCAAATTAAATCAAATGTAAGGGCTTTATAGGCATGGGAAACATGTTTACTTCGCCAAAGCAAGTGAAATAAACAGTAAAACATTCACAGTAAGCAAAACAATCACAAAATATCCATAAGAATAAATACATTTCCAAAGTCAAATTATGTGAAAATAGTTGAACAATAATTGAACAATGTGGTTTGTTCTTCATTGGTTGTCTTTTTCTTGTGGTAACAGGTCTCTCTGTCTCTCTCCCTCCTCCATCTCTCTCTCTCTCTCTCTCTCTCTCTCCCTCCTCCATCTTTCTCTCTCTCTCTCTCTCTCTCCCTCTCATTCTCTCCCTATCTCTCTCTCCCCCATCTCTCTCTCTCTCCCATTCTCTCTCTCATTCTCACTCCCTCTCTCTCATTCTCGCCCTCTCTCATTCTCTCTCCCTCTTTCTCTCATTCTCTCTCCCTCCACATCTCTCTTTCTCTATCTCTCTTTCTCTCTCATTCTCTCTCCCTCTCTCCTTCTCTCATATCAGTCACAGGCTGATGACATACAGTATGGTTGTGTTTCTGGTGGAAGTTAGAGAGAAATGGGGTGGGGGAAGGGGAGTCAACAGTAATTCATAACTGCCACCAACAGCTGTCAGATTCACAATTGCCAAGGTACACTGGGACTGGGGCTGCATGGGGCTGCATGGGGCTGCATGGGGCTGTGTGGGGCTGCATGGGGCTGTGTGGGGATGCATGGGGCTGCATGGGGTTGCGTGGGGCTGTGTGGGGCTGCATGGGGCTGTGTGGGGATGCATGGGGCTGTGTGGGGATGCATGGGGCTGCATGGGGCTGTGTGGGGCTGTGTGGGGATGCATGGGGCTGCATGGGGCTGTGAGGGGATGCCCATCCATATGAATCTGAGCCCATCCTGGACTACACAGAAATATGAATTTGAGCCCATCCTGAACTACAGAGAAATATGAATCTGAGCCCATCCTGAACTACAGAGAAATATGAATTTGAGCCTGTCCTGAACTACAGAGAAATATGAATTTGACCCTGTCCTGGACTACAGAGAAATATGAACCTGAGCCTGTCCTGAACTACAGAGAAATATGAATCCGAGCCCGTCCTGGACTACAGAGAAATATGAATTTGAGCCCATCCTGGACTACAGAGAAATATGAATCTGAGCCTGTCCTGAACTACAGAGAAATATGAATTTGAGCCCATCTTGAACTACAGAGAAATATGAATTTCAGCCCATCCTGGACTACAGAGAAATATGAATTTGAGCCCGTCCTGAACTACAGAGAAATATGAATTTGAGCTAGTCCTTGTAAACAGATAAATATTGTTTTACTTCTTGAATATTCAGCATAAAAACGTTCATATTTTTAACCTTTATTTAACTAGGCAAGTCAGTTAAGAACAAATTCTTATTTTCAATGACGGCCTAGGAACAGTGGGTTAACTGCCTGTTCAGGGGCAGAACCACAGATTTGTACCTTGTCACCCCGGGGATTTGAACTTGCAACCTTCTGGTTACAACTCTAACCACTAGGCTACCCTCAATCTAAAATCAAATGAAACTTCAAAAAGGGTTTACTAGATGTGCCTTCCATTCTGATTGCATGGTGAAGTGTTTATCAACATACCTCTCAGTGAGCCTCATTGATGCTGGTTCCTTTAGGATGATATGCATAAAGACTTTTCTCCACCTATAATCTCTACGTAGAAACATACCTTTCTATCCGTCTCTCCATCTCTCTCTCCATCTCTCTATCTCTTTCTCTGTTTCTCTATCTCTCTCTCTCCCTCTTTCTCTCAGTAGATATGTGTCATGATAACTTTTCTCCACGTATAATCCCTACATAGAAACACACCTTATCTATCCGTCTCTCTCTCTCCATCTCTCTGTCTCTCTCTCTCCCTCTTTCTCTCAGTACATTTGTGTCACAATGACTTGGCTCCACCCATATAATCCCTGTGTAGATACACACATCCACATCTCTATATGCAGCAAAGGACTGACACAAAGGTAATTTTAGAGAAAACACACACAACCCCCCTCTCTCTCTCTCTCTCTCTCTCCCGCTCTCCTCTCTTCTCCAGGTCCTCTCTAATTCCCTCCTTCATTCATGAGCCTGACCCAATAGGATTGGTGGGATGGTGTGTGTGTGTGTGTGTGTGTGTGTGTGTGTGTGTGTGTGTGTGTGTGTGTGTGTATTTGTGTGTGTGTGTGTGTGTGTGTGTGTGCGTGCGTGCGTGCGTGTGTGCGTGCGTGCGTGTGATGGGGAGCAAGGCAGACATTAAATAAAAAATCTGAATCGGCTCGGCAGCTAGAATGGATTTTCCGAGGTGCAGTGTTTTTCCGAAAGGGATTTTGATGAGGGCTAGGATTGCTTGAGCGAGAAGAGAGTGTGTGTGGGTTTGTTATTCTTGCTGGCTCTGCGATATTGCTCTATATCCTCTGAATCAAAAAGTTCAAATTCATTGAAGAGGAAGATATCCTGAAGTCAACATATACTCAGAAGATTACAAAATGTATGGTATAAGAGCAAATAATGTCATATCATATTTTTAATTTTTCACATTTTGTCAGGAAATATGGCCAGTAATATGTGTATATTTATAAACACATATTGCTTTGCTGTATTATAATGTTGTCAATGTCACATTCTGACATTTTTGGTCTCTTCGCTTACAATAGTGTGGAAGTTAAGCCTAGGCATTATTTCAGGGGGCTAATGCAAGTCTTCAGGTCTCAAGTAGGATTCCTTATAGACAGAGAAAGAGGCTTTGTGTCCCAATGTGTTTTCATCTGTATTTGTGTCTGTCACTGACTCCATCATAGCTCCATAGCCAGACATCTCCAGCAGCCTTTGCTGCCCTAAATAACCAATAAAAAATCTGATATAAACCAGAGGAATTTGATCTGTGTGAAGGCCCTGACACACAAACACACACACCAAATCTGAAAAGGCGTAGGTAGGTATCTGATGACTGATAAATATGCTAAGACTACTCCAGGTGAACAGAGCCTGACACGCACTGGAGCCTTAGGTGTGACTGAGACAGGATCAGTGCTTTGGCACATCACCAAGTCCAACCTGTCACCAAAGCCCAGCCTCGGAGCATCTCTTCAGGGTAGCTTTAGCTAACACCCCTGGGTCTTCCTCCCCCTCTCCACTAGCCCCTCCAAAGGCCCTGACACACACTCACCTCTGGGATGTGGGGATATGGTGTTGTTGTAGGGATGGCTGTCTGCTTATTAACCTCATGGAGATTACAGGCCAAAGATGGGAAGATAAAGGTTCTACTGAAACACAGGGAGGAACTTTCTACTCTTCTCTTCTCCAATATCTCCCTCCATCTCACACACACACACACACACACACACACACACACACACACACACACACACACACACACACACACACACACACACACACACACACACACACACACACCTAATGACCACTGTGTGATATGGAAGTCTCAGCCCCTGTATGCCCAGTCTTATTTGACTCCTCCCTTCTTGTGTGTGTGTGTGTGTGTGTGTGTGTGTGTGTGTGTGTGTGTGTGTGTGTGTGTGTGTGTGTGTGTGTGTGTGTGTGTGTGTGTGTGTGTGTGTGTGAGAGAGAGAGAGAGAGAGAGAGAGAGAGAGAGTGGGTCCTGTTTCACTCTGTAAGGTCTATTGATTTAACTCTCACCACAAAGCCAGGTCACAACAGATCCAATGCAGTTTTTGATGCTCGTCCAGGTTCCCAGTACGTCTGGAGATACCTTCAATGCCATGCATTAGGGGCAGCGGTGAGCGCTATTACCAACAAGTAGGCTCACGGCTTGCTAGGGGGTTGTGTAAGCCGCGTGCTCCAGCTCCGAGGATCGGAACCCTATCCCAAACCTGAATCCTTATATTAACCATTCAGAATGACTGTCTAAACGTAGTGGTTGGACCCTATCCCAAACCTTAACCCTTTAATTAACCATTCAGAATGACTGTCTAAACGTAGTGGTTGAACCCTATCCCAAACCTTAACCCTTTAATTAACCATTCACAATTACTGTCTAAACGTAGTGGTTGAACACTATCCCAAACCTTAACCCTTATATTACAGTGCGGGGCATTGTGGGATGTTTCCGAAGGTAGAGCTGATGGCGACAGGTAGCCTAAAGGTTAGACTGGTGGGCCTGTTATCAAAAGGTTGCTGGTTCAAATCCCTGACCCAACAAGGTGAAAGATCTGTCCTTGTGCCCTTGAGCAAGGTACTTAACCCTAATTGCTTATGTACGTTGCTCTGGATACGAGTGTCTGCTAAATAATTGAAATGTACAAATGGAGAAAACTTTAAACCTAACTTTTAAAACATATACTAACAATTGATTTAAGAGTATATCATTTGGGAATGTTTTCTTGGGTTGTTTACTAGTATATGCGTTTCAGACATATAATAGTAACACTACCTTTCACCCTGTCCCAAACCTTAACTCTTAATTAACTGAACCAATTAGAATGAATGCCTAAACTGAACTGTCAAAACTCAACGTTTATCCCCAGCCTGGACAAACGTTGAACACTGAAGTCAGACCTTATCAGACAATGAGATCTTGTTGCAACACAATCTATAAATCTATTGTCTGGCCTTAAGTGTTTCATCTAAATCTTTCTCTATCAGTAGTTCATATATCAAACCTAATAATAATAATAATAACAGTATGGTAATATTTTCTGATAAGAAACAGGTGGTTTATCTCATCATAAAACAATGAGGTTGTTTCTGTAATAATGACCTTGTTGTTGGCTGGTGGCTGGTGGCTGGTGGCTGGTGGCCTCTGGCTGGTGGCTGGTGACTGGGCTGGTGGCTGGTGGCTAGAGGCTGGTGGCTGGTGGCTGGTGGCTGGTGGCTGGTGGCTGGTGGCTGGTGGCTGGTGGCTGGTGGCTGGTGGCTGGTGGCTGGTGGCTGGTGGCTGGTGGCTGGTAGCTGGGCTGGTGGCTGGTGGCTGGTAGCTGGTGGCTGGTAGCTGGTGGCTGGTGGTTCCATAACAGAACAAGGTTAAATATGCAGGGACTATAGGGACTTGTCACGCATCCATTAAATTAAGACGGTATTCATGCTACATATAAATGTCATAGAAATATATGATCCAACTTAGATTTATAATCTGAGGAGCTTTTATTGAATAGCACATACAGTGGGGAGAACAAGTATTTGATACTCTGCCGATTTTGCAGGTTTTCCTACTTACAAAGCATGTAGAGGTCTGTAATTTTTATCATAGGTGCACTTCAACTGTGAGAGACTGTATCAAAAACAAAAAAACAGAAAATTACATTGTATGATTTTTAAGTAATTCATTTGCATTTTATTGCATGACATAAGTATTTGATATATCAGAAAAGCAGAACTTAATATTTGGTACAGAAACCTTTGTTTGCAATTACAGAGATCATACGTTTTCTGTAGTTCTTGACCAGGTTTGCACACACTGCAGCAGGGATTTTGGCAGACTCCGCCACACAGACCTTCTCCAGATCCTTCAGGATTCGGGGCTGTCGCTGGGCAATACGAACTTTCAGCTCCCTCCAAAGATTTTCTATTGGGTTCAGGTCTGGAGACTGGCTAGGCCACTCCAGGACCTTGAGATGCCCTGGCTGTGTGTTTTGGGTCGTTGTCATGCTGGAAGACCCAGCCACGACCCATCTTCAATGCTCTTACTGAGGGAAGGAGGTTGTTGGCCAAGATCTCGCGATACATGGCCCCATTCATCCTCCCCTCAATACGGTGCAGTCGTCCTGTCCCCTTTGCAGAAAAGCATCCGCAAAGAATGAAATTTCCACCTCCATGCTTCACGGTTGGGATGGTGTTCTTGGGGTTGTACTCATCCTTCTTCTTCCTCTAAACAAGGCGAGTGGATTTTAGACCAAAAAGCTCTATTTTTGTCTCATCAGACCACATGACCTTCTCCCATTCCTCCTCTGGATCATCCAAGTGGTCATTGGCAAACTTCAGACTGTCCTGGACATACGCTGGCTTGAGCAGGGGGACCTTGCGTGCGCTGCAGGATTTTAATCCATGACGGCGTAGTGTGTTACTAGTGGTTTTCTTTGAGACTGTGGTCCTAGCTCTCTTCAGGTCATTGACCAGAAGCTGCCGTGTATTTCTGGGCTGATCCCTCACCTTCCTCATGATCCTTGATGCCCCACGAGGTGAGATCTTGCATGGAGCCCCAGACCGAAGGTGATTGACCGTCATCTTGACCTTCTTCCATTTTCTAATAATTGCGCCAACAGTTGTTGCCTTCTCACCAAGCTGCTTGTCTATTGTCCTGTAGCCCATCCCAGCCTTGTGCAGGTCTACAATTTTATCCCTGATGTCCTTACACAGCTCTCTGGTCTTGGCCATTGTGGAGAGGTTGGAGTCTGTTTGATTGAGCGTGTGGACAGGTGTCTTTTATACAGGTAACGAGTTCAAACATTTTCAGAACCAGAGACCATTTTTATCCCTAATATGTAATAATAATAAATCATTATATTGTTATTATGGTGGTCATGAATTGAAGAAAACTTCAGAGGCAGTGGATCAACTATGACTCCTTCTCTCTGGAGTCACATGGTCCTGAAATGAGCTGGCTCATGGCAAATTGTGCTGGTGTTATTTTATGACCTCTCTTTCTCTCGTTGCTCTGTCTCTTCTCTCTCTTACCCTCCCTTTCTCTCACACATGCACATACAAACTCACACATGCACATGTGCACACGCATGCACACATACTAATCAACAGAATACGCCACATAGATAGAGATATCACAGCAGTAGCTATATTATAATGCATGACAAAGTAGGAGAGCAATCTGGAATGGATACAGACTGAGGTGTGTAGGTTAAGACACACACACAATATCTGAGATGTGTGTGAGGAGGTGATGCAGGGAGGGAGACAGGGAGACAGGGAGGGAGGGAGGGAGGGAGACACCGAGACAGGGAGGGAGGGAGGGAGGGAGGGAGGGAGGGAGGGAGGGAGGGAGGGAGGGAGGGAGGGAGACAGGGAGACAGGGAGGGAGGGAGGGAGGGAGGGAGAGACAGGGAGGTAGGGAGACTGGGAGGGAGAGAGAATGGGAGGAAGGGAGGAAGGAGGGAGGGTAGAGGGAGACAGAAAGACAGGGAGGGAGGGAGACTGGGAGGGAGAGAGAATGGGAGGAAGGGAGGAGGAAGGGAGGGTGGAGGGAGACAGTGAGACAGGGAGGGAGGGAGACTGGGATGGCAAGAGAATGGGAGGAAGGAAGGAGACAGGGAGACAGGGAGGGAGGGAGACTGGGAGGGAGAGAGAATGGGAGGGAGGGTGGAGGGAGACAGAGACAGGGAGGGAGGGAGACTGGGAGGGAGAGAGAATGGGAGGAAGCGAGGAGGGAGGGAGGGAGGACGGTGGAGGGAGAGAGAGAGACAGGGAGGGAGGGAGACTGGGAGGGAGGGTGTAGGGAGGCAGAGACAGGGAGGGAGGGAGACTGGGAGGGAGAGAGAATGGGAGGGAGGGTGTAGGGAGACAGAGACAGGGAGGGAGGGAGACTGGGAGGGAGAGAGAATGGGAGGGAGGGTGGAGGGAGACAGAGACAGGGAGGGAGGGAGACTGGGAGGGAGAGAGAATGGGAGGAAGCGAGGAGGGAGGGAGGGAGGGAGGACGGTGGAGGGAGAGAGAGAGACAGGGAGGGAGGGAGACTGGGAGGGAGGGTGTAGGGAGGCAGAGACAGGGAGGGAGGGAGGGAGACTGGGAGGGAGAGAGAATGGAAGGAAGGGAGGAGGGAGGGAGGGAGGTAGGGAGGAGGGTGGAGGGAGACAGAGAGATAGGGAGGGAGGGAGGGAGGGAGGGAGGGAGGGAGGGAGGGAGGGAGGGAGGGAGGGAGGGAGGGAGGGAGGGAGGGAGGGAGGGAGGGAGGGAGGGAGGGAGGGAGGGAGAGAGAATGGGAGGAAGCGAGGAGGGAGGAAGGGAGGAGGGTGGAGGAAGACAGCGAGATAGGGAGGGAGGGAGACTGGGAGGGGGAGAGAATGGGAGGAAGGGAGGGAGGGAGGGAGGGAGGGAGGGAGGGAGGGAGGGAGGGAGGGAGGGAGGGAGGGAGGGAGGGAGGGAGGGAGGGAGGGAGGGAGGGAGGGAGGGAGGGAGGAAGGGAGACTTTGAGGGAGAGAGAATGAGAGGAAGGGAGGAGGGAGGGAGGGAGGGAGGAGGGTGGAGGGAGACAGAAACAGGTAGGGAGGGAGACTGGGAGGGAGAGAGAATGGGAGGAAGGGAGGAGGGAGGGAGGGAGGAGGGTGGAGGTAGACATAGACAGGGAAGGAGGGAGACTGGGAGGGAGAGCGACAGAGAGGGAGGGAGGAGGGTGGAGGGAGACACAGAGATAGGGAGGGAGGGAGACTGGGATGGCAAGAGAATGGGAGGAAGGAAGGAGACAGGGAGACAGGGAGGGAGGGAGACTGGGAGGGAGAGAGAATGGGAGGGAGGGTGGAGGGAGACAGAGACAGGGAGGGAGGGAGACTGGGAGGGAGAGAGAATGGGAGGAAGCGAGGAGGGAGGGAGGGAGGACGGTGGAGGGAGAGAGAGAGACAGGGAGGGAGGGAGACTGGGAGGGAGGGTGTAGGGAGGCAGAGACAGGGAGGGAGGGAGACTGGGAGGGAGAGAGAATGGGAGGGAGGGTGTAGGGAGGCAGAGACAGGGAGGGAGGGAGACTGGGAGGGAGAGAGAATGGGAGGAAGCGAGGAGGGAGGGAGGGAGGGAGGACGGTGGAGGGAGAGAGAGAGACAGGGAGGGAGGGAGACTGGGAGGGAGGGTGTAGGGAGGCAGAGACAGGGAGGGAGGGAGGGAGACTGGGAGGGAGAGAGAATGGAAGGAAGGGAGGAGGGAGGGGGGGGGGGTAGGGAGGAGGGTGGAGGGAGACAGAGAGATAGGGAGGGAGGGAGGGAGGGAGGGAGGGAGGGAGGGAGGGAGGGAGGGAGGGAGGGAGGGAGGGAGGGAGGGAGGGAGGGAGGGAGGGAGGGAGGGAGGGAGGGAGGGAGGGAGAATGGGAGGAAGCGAGGAGGGAGGAAGGGAGGAGGGTGGAGGAAGACAGCGAGATAGGGAGGGAGGGAGACTGGGAGGGGGAGAGAATGGGAGGAAGGGAGGGAGGGAGGGAGGGAGGGAGGGAGGGAGGGAGGGAGGGAGGGAGGGAGGGAGGGAGGGAGGGAGGGAGGGAGGGAGGGAGGAAGGGAGACTTTGAGGGAGAGAGAATGAGAGGAAGGGAGGAGGGAGGGAGGGAGGAGGGTGGAGGGAGACAGAAACAGGTAGGGAGGGAGACTGGGAGGGAGAGAGAATGGGAGGAAGGGAGGAGGGAGGGAGGGAGGAGGGTGGAGGTAGACATAGACAGGGAAGGAGGGAGACTGGGAGGGAGAGCGACAGAGAGGGAGGGAGGAGGGTGGAGGGAGACACAGAGATAGGGAGGGAGGGAGACTGGGATGGCAAGAGAATGGGAGGAAGGAAGGAGACAGGGAGACAGGGAGGGAGGGAGACTGGGAGGGAGAGAGAATGGGAGGAAGGGAGGAGGGAGGGAGGGAGGAGGGTGGAGGTAGACAGAGACAGGGAAGGAGGGAGACTGGGAGGGAGAGCGACAGAGAGGGAGGGAGGAGGGTGGAGGGAGACACAGAGATAGGGAACACATTTGATGTATATGGAGCAGGCAATTTTCATTTGGGTGATTTGGTTGTAATGGCGTCTTCAGTGGACTCCTCTACATCAATCTCCACTGAAATCATCCAGTCATATACAAAGAACAATGTCTCTCTCTCTCTCTCTCTCACTCTCTCTCTCTCTCTCTCTCTCTCTCTCTCTCTCTCTCTCTCTCTCTTTCTCTCTCTCTCTCTCTCTCTCTCTCTCTCTCTCTCTCAATTCAATTCAAGGGGCTTTATTGGCATGGGAAAGCAAGTGAGGTAGATAATATACAAAAGTGAAATAAACTATTGAAATGTACAGTAAACATTACACATACAGAAGTTTCAAAACAATAAAGACATTACAAATGTCATATTATATATATATGTATGTACAGTGTTGTAACAATTTACAAATGTTTAAAGTACACAAGGGAAAATAAATAAACATAAATATGGGTTGTATTTACAATGGTGTTTGTTCTTCACTGTTTGACCTTTTCTTGTGGCAACAGGTCACAAATCTTGCTGCTGTGATGGCACACTGTGGAATTTCACCCAGTAGATATGGGAGTTTATCAAAATTAGATTTGTTTTCGAATTCTTTGTGGATCTGTGTTATCTGAGGTAAATATGTCTCTCTAATATGGTCATACATTGGGCAGGAGGTTAGGAAGTGCAGCTCAGTTTCCACCTAATTTTGTGTCAGTGAGAACATAGCCTGTCTTCTCTTGAGAGCCATGTCTGCCTACGGCGGCCTTTCTCAATAGTAAGGCTATGCTCACTGAGTCTGTACATAGTCAAAGCTTTCCTTAATTCTGGGTCAGTCACAGTGGTCAGGTATTCTGCCACTGTGTACTCTCTGATTAGGGCCAAATACCATTCTAGTTTACTCAGTTTTTTTGTTAATTCTTCCAATGTGTCAAAGTACTTATTTTTTTGTTTTCTCATGATTTGGTTGAGTCTAATTGTGCTGCTGTCCTGGGGCTCTGTGGGGTGTGTTTGTTATTGTGAACTTAGCCCCAGGACCAGCTTGCTTAGGGGACTCTTCTCCAGGTTCATCTCTCTGTAGGTGATTCCTTTGTTATGGAAGGTTTGGGAATCACTTCCTTTTAGGTGGTTGTAGAATTTAACGGCTCTTTTCTGGATTTTGATAATTAGTGGGTATCGGCCTAATTCTGCTCTGCATGCAATATTTGGTGTTCTACGTTGTACACGGAGGATATTTTTGAAGAATTCTGCATGCAGAGTCTCAATTTGGTGTTTGTCCCATTTTGTGAAGTCTTGGTTGGTGAGCTGACCCCAGACCTCACAACCGTAAAGGACAATGGGCTCTATGACTGATTCAAGCATTTTTAGCCAGATCCTAATTGGTATGTTGAAATTTATGTTCCTTTTGATGGCATAGAATGCCCTTCTTGCCTTGTCTCTCAGATCGTTCACAGCTTTGTGGATGTTACCTGTGGCGCTGATGTTTAGGCCGAGGTATGTATAGTTTTTTGTGTCTTCAAGGGCAACAGTTTCTCTCTCTCTTACTCTCTATCTTTCTATTTCTCTTTCTGTCTGTCTCTCACTTTCTGCCGCTCTCTGTCTCTCCCTCTATATCTTTCTAAATCTCTCTCTTTCTGTCTGTCTGTCTCTCTCTCTCTCTCATTCTGCCCCCCTCTCTCTCTCTCTCTCTCTCTCTCTCTCTCTCTCTCTCTCTCATTCTGCCTCTCTCTCTCTCTCTCTCTCATTCTGCCTCTCTCTCTCTCTCTCTCTCTCTCTCTCTCTCTCTCTCTCTCATTCTGCCTCTCTCTCTCTCTCTCTCTCTCTCTCTCTCTCTCTCTCTCTTCTTTGTCTCTCTCTCTTTGTCGATCTCTCTCTCTCTCTTTGTCTCTCTCTCTCTCTCTCAATTCAATTCAATTCAATTTGCTTTATTGGCATGACGTAACAATGTACATATTGCCGAAGCCCATTTTGGATATTTACAATTTCAAAATAAATAAAAATGAGAATCAAAATTGTCAACGGGACAACAGTAACAACAATAGCCAAGTGTCAAAATAACCATACATTCAACAATAACAATAAGCATACAGTAGAGGACATGTGCAGGTTGATTGGTCACTCAGACACTGTCCCTCATCTTATGGCAGGCAGCAATGTAGTGCGTCCCCCAACAGGACGGGTAGCCTACTCTCATCAGAGAGGTCTTTGAAATGTTGAATAAGGGTTTCAAATTTGGGGAAATTGCACTCTAATTGTTTTATATTTTTGACATTTTGTCAGGAAATGCAGCTCTGTCTCAGGTTCTGCTGTTGTGCAGTGGTTGCACAGCCTTTCCTCTACAGGGAGCCATATTTTCCTCTGTCTACACTTCTCAATGGCAAGGCTGTGCTCACTGAGCCTGTACTTTGTCAAGGTTTTTCTAAGGTTTTGATCAGTAACCATGGTCAAATATTTAGCCACTGTCGATTAAGGGCCAAATAGCACTGCATTTTGCTTTGTGCTTGTGTTTCCCAATAATCAATATAGTTTTGTTTTGACTGTGTTGTAATTTGGTTTACTCTGATTGATTGGATGTTCTGGTCCTGAGGCTTCATTCAGTGTGTTAGTAGAACAGGTTTGTGAACTCAGCCCCAGGACCAGCTGGATGAGGGGACTCTTTTCTTTGCTCAGCTCTTGGCATTGCAGGGCTTGGTAATGATACGACCGGGCGTCACTGTATTTTAGATGTTTCCAAAACTTAATTGCTCTTTTTTGAGTTTTTATTATTAGTGGATATTGGACTAATTCTGCCCTGCATGCATTGTTTGTAGTTTTCCTCTGGACATGTAGGAGAATCTTACAGAACTATGCATGCAGGGTTTCAATGGGGTGTATGTCCCATTTGGTGAAATCTTGTTTTGCAAGTGGACCCCACACCTCGCTGAAATAAAGTGCAATTGGTTCAATGACACATTCAATTAGTTTTAGCCAAATTTCAATAGGTATTTCAATTTGAATGAGCTTTTTAATGGTGTAGAATGCCCTGCGTGCTTTCTCTCTCAGCTCATTCACTGCCTCATTAAGGTGTCCAGTCTCTCTTCCTCTTTCTTTCTTTTTTTTGTCTCTTTTTCTCTCCATTTGCTTTGCTTGTATGCTGGTTTATGGTAATCTACCTCTCCCTCTCTCTCTCTCTTTCTGTCAATCTATTTTTCTCTCTTTATTTCTCTCTCTCTTTTTCTCTCCATTTTCTTTGCTTGTATGCTGGTTTATGGTAATCTACCTCTCCCTCTCACTCTCTCTTTCTGTCAATCTATTTTTCTCTCTTTATTTCTCTCTCTCTTTCTCTCCATTTTCTTTGCTTGTATGCTGGTTTATGATAATCTGCCTCTGTCTTTTTCTGTCTCTCGATCTTTCTCTCTTTATGTCTCTCTCTCTTTGTCTCTCTCTTGCTCTCTCACTCTCTCTCTCTCTCTCTCTTTCTCTCCATTTCCTCTGCTTGTATGCTGGTTTATGATAATCTGCCTCTGTCTCTTTCTGTCTCTCTATCTTTCTCTCTTTATGTCTCTCTCTTGCTCTCTCTCTTGCTCTCACTCTCTCTCTCTCTCTCTCTCTCTCTCTCTTTTTCTCTCCATTTCCTTTGCTTGTATGCTGGTTTAACGTAAATGTAATACCCTGTTATTAAATGTGTAGACAGACCTGTGTTGTTATATACAGTATTTTGTTCATAAAACCAGTAAACACGTATGATCACAAAAAAATGGTTGTTGTTTTTGTATTGAGGCTGTAGGTTGAGCAGCTGTACTAAGCCAGGGGTTCCCATAATGCATTGGGGCAAGGGACCATTTGGGATAGCAAATTCATCAGGGACCCCCTCATAATCAGAACACAACTGGAGTGTGATATAAATAGCACACAAGGAGATTTACTTGGACGTTTGCAGTGCATAGACCAAGTCTTGGGCCCTGGGAAATAACTTAAAAATCCCACTTCCCAAATGGCATTGGTGAGAATATTTCTCTGTTTTCAAGCTTATTTCATGCAATTCTAAACATGTTGCCGTAGGCAGAGAGTTGTTTTAAAGATGAAATTACAGTGCGTTTATGATCAAAACAACATTTTGTGGGAATACAAGTATTGAACTGAAAATGTGATAATTGGTGGACCACTGTGGATCCCAAACCACTTACATTGTAGATTAATAACATGACCTAATATTGTAGTGTTGTGTTGTATTGTATTGTTTTGTGTTGTATTGTACTGTAATGTAATGTATAGTATTGTATAGAATTGTAGTGTATTGGATTGTAATATACTGTATTGTATATAATTGTAGTGTATTGTACTTTATTGTATATAATTGTAGTGTATTGTACTGTATTGTAGAGAATTGTACTCTATTGTGTGGTCTTGTATATAATTGTAGTGTATTGTACTGTATTGTATATAATTGTAGTGTATTGTACTGTATTGTATAGAATTGTAGCGCGTTGTATTGTATTACCCTCTAAACGTATTCCATGGATCCCTTGGCCAAAACGTTTTAATATGTTGCTATTAGAAGTATTCATTACAAATATATATATATAAGTGTATTAGATTTCCAGATCTGACGCAGAACCCTGGCATTACTTCTGCAGATCCTAGTTAGGAAACCCTGTACTAAGCAGCACCAAAGTATGGACTGTGCTGTGGCTGTAGAATATTCACGAAAGATGACGCCTCAAGAAATGTCTTCATATATTCTGGCCGGACTGTATATATTACAGTATACTGCAGTATATATTAAGATTACAGTTAAGGGCTAAAGTCCCTGTGGATGACTTCTCTTTCAGATGAAGGTCTCCTACTCTGTAGTAGCTCCCTGTCATAAATATTTCACTGGTTTGTTTATTTATTTGCACAACTCATTTTATTAGAAGGAATATTTCTTGGAAATGCCAAGGCCAATTTCCTGGTGAAGAGAGACGTGTGTATGTATGTGTGTGTGTGTGTGTGTGTGTGTGTGTGCATGCATGTGATTGTGAATATTTTTGTGTTTGTGTGTGTGTGCCTGTGTGTGTGTGTGTGTGTGTGTGTGTGTGTGTGTGTGTGTGTGTGTGTGTGTGTGTGTGTGTGTGTGTGTGTGTGTGTGTGTGTGTGTGTGTGTGTGTGGACATGTTTAACTCTACTTGTGGGCAACAGAAGTCCCCACAAGAACAGTGAACAAACAGAAATTTGACAAACTGGGGACATATTGTTAGTCCCCACAAGGGACAAAAAAACATTGTTTACATATTCAAAATTATCTCATTTTTCCCTGTTGTCATTCAGCAAAAGGTTTGCAAAAATTCCCCTTCAATGGATTCACACTCAAACTAACTCAGTATAACACTCAAACTAACTCCGGATCAGACTCTAACTAACCCAGTATCACACTCAAACTAACTCCGGATCAGACTCTAACTTAGGATCACACTCAAACTAACTCAGGATCACACTCTAACTAACCCACTATCACACTCAAACTAACTCAGGATCACACTAACTCAGGATCACACTCCAACTAACTCCAGATCAGACTCTAACTAACCCAGGATAACAATCTAACTAACCCAGGATAACACTCTAACTAACCCAGGATAACACTCTAACTAACCCAGGATAACACTCTATCCCAGGATTACACTCTAACCCAGGATAACACTCTAACTAACCCAGGATAACACTCTAACCCAGGATAACACTCCAACTAACTCCAGATCAGACTCTAACTAATCCAGGATAACACTCTAACTAACCCAGGATAACACTCTGACCCAGGATAACACTCTAACCCAGGATAACACTCTAACCCAGGATAACACTCTAACCCAGGATAACACTCTAACCCAGGATGACACTCTAACCCAGGATAACACTCTAACCCAGGATAACACTCTGACCCAGGTTAACACTCTAACTAACCCAGGATAACACTCTAACCCAGGATAACACTCTGACCCAGGGTCACACTCTAACCCAGGATAACACTCTAACCCAGGATAACACTCTGACCCAGGTTAACACTCTAACTAACCCAGGATAACACTCTAACTAACCCAGGATAACACTCTGACCCAGGATAACACTCTAACCCAGGATAACACTCTAACCCAGGATAACACTCTAACCCATGATAACACTCTAACCCAGATAACACTCTAACCCAGGATAACACTCTAACCCAGGATAACACTCTAACCCAGGATAACAATCTAACCCAGGATAACACTCTAACTCAGGATAACACTCTAACCCAGGATAACACTCTAACCCAGGATAACACTCTGACCCAGGATAACACTCTAACCCAGGATAACACTCTAACTAACCCAGGATAACACTCTAACTAACCCAGGATAACACTCTGACCCAGGATAACACTCTAACCCAGGATAACACTCTAACCCAGGATAACACTCTAACCCAGGTTAACACTCTAACTCAGGGTCACATATGCTCCTTGTTTCCTTTTTTTATTTGTATTATCTCTCTCATTCTTTCAATCCAATTTCTCTTTCTCTCTAGGACGGGAGAGATGTTCTCCCCCCTACAAGGTCAATGTCATGATCAGATCATAACTAACACACAAACACACACACACACACAGTTTAGCACTGCTAAATTCCCCCTCGTTGTGTTTGTGTATTCACTCCACATCAAAAGGAGGCAGACCTCAGACATCACCTACAATATTCCGATCTGGAATTCTGCAATATCTCTTTTGGAACGCCTACTGTTGAATTGGGTGACAGTTCTGGAATGGATGAAGGGAAAAGAGAATTCAAACACACAGTTGTAAACAGACAACAAATAGCTACCTATGGCCACTTAAATATGCATGTTTCAGTGTTCCTTCATCAGTTATAGTCAGAACACCCAGTCCTTGTCACAAATAATAAAATGCAGAAAACATTATGACACCTGGTGGTTTCTGTTTAGACCACAGGAGGTATGTCCTCTTCAATGTGTGCTTGAGATTTGTCAACCCTGACACATAAGCACAACAGTGTATCAATTACGATACCGATGTTTGAAAATGGATCTTTCACATAAATAAACCAAAAGTTTTCTACCGAAAGTCTTAGACTGAATCTATTGTCCTGAGGTTACAGACTGAACCTATAGTCCTGAGGTTACAGACTGAACCTATAGTCCTGAGGTTACAGACTGAACCTATTGTCCTGAGGTTACAGACTGAACCTATTGTCCTGAGGTTACAGACTGAATCTATTGTCCTGAGGTTACAGACTGAATCTATTGTCCTGAGGTTACAGACTGAACCTATAGTACTGAGGTTACAGACTGAACCTATTGTCCTGAGGTTACAGACTGAACCTATAGTCCTGAGGTTACAGACTGAACCTATTGTCCTGAGGTTACAGACTGAACCTATAGTCCTGAGGTTACAGACTGAACCTATTGTCCTGAGGTTACAGACTGAACCTTTTGTCCTGAGGTTACAGACTGAACCTATTGTCCTGAGGTTACAGACTGAACCTATTGTCCTGAGGATACAGACTGAACCTTTTGTCCTGAGGTTACAGACTGAACCTATTGTCCTGAGGATACAGACTGAACCTATTGTCCTGAGGTTACAGACTGAACCTATTGTCCTGAGATTACAGACTGAACCTATTGTCCTGAGGTTACAGACTGAACCTATTGTCCTGAGGATACAGACTGAACCTTTTGTCCTGAGGTTACAGACTGAACCTATTGTCCTGAGGATACAGACTGAACCTATTGTCCTGAGGTTACAGACTGAACCTATTGTCCTGAGATTACAGACTGAACCTATTGTCCAGAGGTTACAGACTGAACCTATTGTCCTGAGGTTACAGACTGAACCTATTGTCCTGAGGATACAGACTGAACCTATTGTCCTGAGGTTACAGACTGAACATATTGTCCTGAGGTTACAGACTGAACCTATTGTCCTGAGGTTACAGACTGAACCTATTGTCCTGAGGATACAGACTGAACCTATTGTCATGAGGTTACAGACTGAACCTATTGTCCTGAGGATACAGACTGAACCTATTGTCCTGAGGTTACAGACTGAACCTATTGTCCTGAGGTTACAGACTGAACCTATTGTCCTGAGGTTACAGACTGAACCTATTGTCCTGAGGATACAGACTGAATCTATTGTCCTGAGGTTACAGACTGAACCTATTGTCCTGAGGTTACAGACTGAACCTATTGTCCTGAGGTTACAGACTGAACCTATTGTCCTGAGGTTACAGACTGAACCTATTGTCCTGAGGTTACAGACTGAACCTATTGTCCTGAGGTTACAGACTGAACCTATTGTCCAGAGGTTACAGACTGAACCTATTGTCCAGAGGATACAGACTGAACCTATTGTCCAGAGGTTACAGACTGAACCTATTGTCCAGAGGTTACAGACTGAACCTATTGTCCAGAGGTTACAGACTGAATCTATTGTCCAGAGGTTACAGACTGAACCTATTGTCCTGAGGTTACAGACTGAACCTATTGTCCTGAGGTTACAGACTGAACCTATTGTCCTGAGGATACAGACTGAACCTATTGTCCAGAGGTTACAGACTGAACCTATTGTCCTGAGGTTACAGACTGAACCTATTGTCCTGAGGATACAGACTGAACCTATTGTCATGAGGTTACAGACTGAACCTATTGTCCTGAGGTTACAGACTGAACCTATTGTCCTGAGGATACAGACTGAACCTATTGTCCTGAGGTTACAGACTGAACATATTGTCCTGAGGTTACAGACTGAACCTATTGTCCTGAGGTTACAGACTGAACCTATTGTCCTGAGGATACAGACTGAACCTATTGTCATGAGGTTACAGACTGAACCTATTGTCCTGAGGATACAGACTGAACCTATTGTCCTGAGGTTACAGACTGAACCTATTGTCCTGAGGTTACAGACTGAACCTATTGTCCTGAGGTTACAGACTGAACCTATTGTCCTGAGGATACAGACTGAATCTATTGTCCTGAGGTTACAGACTGAACCTATTGTCCTGAGGTTACAGACTGAACCTATTGTCCTGAGGTTACAGACTGAACCTATTGTCCTGAGGTTACAGACTGAACCTATTGTCCTGAGGTTACAGACTGAACCTATTGTCCTGAGGTTACAGACTGAACCTATTGTCCAGAGGTTACAGACTGAACCTATTGTCCAGAGGATACAGACTGAACCTATTGTCCAGAGGTTACAGACTGAACCTATTGTCCAGAGGTTACAGACTGAACCTATTGTCCAGAGGTTACAGACTGAATCTATTGTCCAGAGGTTACAGACTGAAACTATTGTCCTGAGGTTACAGACTGAACCTATTGTCCTGAGGTTACAGACTGAACCTATTGTCCTGAGGATACAGATTGAACCTATTGTCCTGAGGTTACAGACTGAACCTATTGTCCTGAGGTTACAGACTGAACCTATTGTCCTGAGGTTACAGACTGAACCTATTGTCCTGAGGTTACAGACTGAACCTATTGTCCTGAGGTTACAGACTGAACCTATTGTCCTGAGGTTACAGACTGAACCTATTGTCCTGAGGTTACAGACTGAACCTATTGTCCTGAGATTACAGACTGAACCTATTGTCCTGAGGTTACAGACTGAACCTATTGTCCAGAGGTTACAGACTGAACCTATTGTCCAGAGGTTACAGACTGAACCTATTGTCCTGAGGTTACAGACTGAACCTATTGTCCTGAGGATACAGACTGAACCTATTGTCCTGAGGTTACAGACTGAACCTATTGTCCTGAGGTTACAGACTGAACCTATTGTCCTGAGGTTACAGACTGAACCTATTGTCCTGAGGTTACAGACTGAACCTATTGTCCAGAGGATACAGACTGAACCTATTGTCCAGAGGTTACAGACTGAACCTATAGTCCTGAGGTTACAGACTGAACCTATTGTCCTGAGGTTACAGACTGAACCTATTGTCCTGAGGTTACAGACTGAACCTATTGTCCTGAGGTTACAGACTGAACCTATTGTCCTGAGGTTACAGACTGAACCTATTGTCCTGAGGTTACAGACTGAACCTATTGTCCTGAGGATACAGACTGAACCTATTGTCCTGAGGATACAGACTGAACCTATTGTCCTGAGGATACAGACTGAACCTATTGTCCTGAGGTTACAGACTGAATCTATTGTCCTGAGGTTACAGACTGAACCTATTGTCCTGAGGTTACAGACTGAACCTATTGTCCTGAGGATACAGACTGAACCTTTTGTCCTGAGGTTACAGACTGAACCTATTGTCCTGAGGTTACAGACTGAACCTATTGTCCTGAGGTTACAGACTGAACCTATTGTCCTGAGGTTACAGACTGAACCTATTGTCCTGAGGTTACAGACTGAACATATTGTCCTGAGGTTACAGACTGAACCTATAGTCCTGAGGTTACAGACTGAACCTATTGTCCTGAGGATACAGACTGAACCTATTGTCCTGAGGTTACAGACTGAACCTTTTGTCCTGAGGTTACAGACTGAACCTATTGTCATGAGGTTACAGACTGAATCTATTGTCCTGAGGTTACAGACTGAATCTATTGTCCTGAGGTTACAGACTGAACCTATTGTCCTGAGGTTACAGACTGAACCTATTGTCCTGAGGTTACAGACTGAACCTATTGTCCTGAGGATACAGACTGAACCTATTGTCCTGAGGTTACAGACTGAACCTATTGTCCTGAGGTTACAGACTGAACCTATAGTCCTGAGGTTACAGACTGAACCTATTGTCCTGAGGTTACAGACTGAACCTATTGTCCAGAGGATACAGACTGAACCTATTGTCCAGAGGTTACAGACTGAACCTATAGTCCTGAGGTTACAGACTGAACCTGTTGTCCTGAGGTTACAGACTGAACCTATTGTCCTGAGGTTACAGACTGAACCTATTGTCCTGAGGTTACAGACTGAACCTATTGTCCTGAGGTTACAGACTGAACCTATTGTCCTGAGGTTACAGACTGAACCTATTGTCCTGAGGATACAGACTGAACCTATTGTCCTGAGGATACAGACTGAACCTATTGTCCTGAGGATACAGACTGAACCTATTGTCCTGAGGTTACAGACTGAACCTATTGTCCTGAGGTTACAGACTGAACCTATTGTCCTGAGGATACAGACTGAACCTATTGTCCTGAGGATACAGACTGAACCTATTGTCCTGAGGATACAGACTGAACCTATTGTCCTGAGGTTACAGACTGAACCTATTGTCCTGAGGTTACAGACTGAACCTATTGTCCTGAGGTTACAGACTGAACCTATAGTCCTGAGGTTACAGACTGAACCTATTGTCCTGAGGTTACAGACTGAACCTATTGTCCTGAGGTTACAGACTGAACCTATTGTCCTGAGGTTACAGACTGAACCTATTGTCCTGAGGTTACAGACTGAACCTATTGTCCTGAGGTTACAGACTGAACCTATTGTCCTGAGGTTACAGACTGAACCTGTTGTCCTGAGGTTACAGACTGAACCTATTGTCCTGAGGTTAGTCTCTTTTTTATTTCTCTCCACCCACAAACCCACATCCTCTTCATTGCAAATACTTCCCTGGCATACCTGTAAAAGATGGTTCATTCCTGTAACACACACACACACACACACACGCACACATACACACACACACACGCACACATACACACACACACACGCACACATACACATACACACACACACACGCACACATACACACACACACACGCACACATACACACACACACACGCACACATACACACACACACACGCACACACACACACACACACACGCACACACATGCACAGACCCACAGAGAGAGCGAGCGAGAGAAACAGCACACAATCCCA
The DNA here is from genome assembly GCF_013265735.2 of Oncorhynchus mykiss. NCBI lineage: Eukaryota > Metazoa > Chordata > Actinopteri > Salmoniformes > Salmonidae > Oncorhynchus > Oncorhynchus mykiss. Next base: position 11,940,355 of record NC_048579.1, read on the forward strand.
CAACACACCAAAACAATCGGCTTGGTAGATGATATGATATTCTCTCGCTGCAGGTTGCCAGCTGGGTCCATGAATCTAAATCTAACATGTGAGAAAATCTCCACATGAATATCTGGACTGGGCGAGAGAGAGGAAAAGGAGAAAGAGAGAGAGAGACTGAGAGAGAGAGAGACATGACCCTTATCTCTGGAACAATGGGTCCTCATGTGCTGCACAGCTTAGTAGGCGAGCCTGATGGAATCTGATACACACACACACTTGCACAAACACACAGTTCACTGCTGGAATCTGGAATGTGGGATCTGATGTTGGAAGTGATAGCTACTGTCTGTGTAATATTTAGGGCCTACGCAGGGAGTCTCTGGCAGGCAATGAAAGAGACTGGAGGAGCCGACAGACAGAGAGAGAAAGCGCAAGAGAGAGAGAGAGAGAGAGATGGGTAGAGTCAGTGAGAGAGAGAGAAAGAGAGAGAGAGAAAGAGAGGGGGGGAAGGGAGAGAGCAGCATCTGCTGCAGAGAGATGTGGCCCATGCTTCCGCTCCTCCTCTCTCACACACACACAGATTAAGAGACACACACACACACACACACACACACACACACACTGCTAACACAGGAGACAGTTGTTTCTGGCTGCCCTGATGCCTGTCATGGCTGTCAGGCCAAATCCCATGAATTATGGCTCCTCCAGATGTAAGAGATTTCTAAGCTGCCTGCGGTCTGTAGTGTTACAGGAGAACACACACATATATATACATAATATATATATATATATATATATATAGAGAGAGAGAGAGAGAGAGAGAGAGAGAGAGAGAGAGAGAGGGGGAGAGAGAGAGAGAGAGAGAGAGAGAGAGAGAGAGAGAGAAACAGAGAGAGAGAGAGAGAGAGAGAGAAACAGAGAGAGAGAGAGAGAGAGAGAAACAGAGAGAGAGAGAGAGAGAGAGAGAGAGACAGAGAAAGAGAGAGAGAGAGAGAGAGACAGAGACAGAGACAGAGACAGAGAGAGAGAGAGAGAGCGATAGGTGGAGAGCAGAGTTTAAGTGTAATCTATAATCTTTTTCCGTTTGTTGTTGTTGGTCTGTCTATCGTTTGTTGTTGTTGTTGTCTATCGTTTGTTTTTGACAAATCTGCAATTTCACACCATTTAAGACCACAATAAATAAACATTGTCGTCTTTGGAATTGAATAGTGAATGAGTTTTGTTAGCTGATTATATGTAAATGGTAAACAAAGAATAGTCAACTGATCACTATTCTGACATGAAAAGCACATGTACAACATACTAAAAAACGGGTTTTCCCCATCTCAAAAGTGCCAAATAAAGTAACAGGGTTGACCGCAAAATGTCTGTCATAGTCCAAAACATGTAAACTCAGCAAGAAAAGAAACGTCCTCTCACTGTCAACTGCATTTATTTTCAGCAAACTTAACATGTGTACATATTTGTTTGAACATAACAAGATTCAACAACTAACTGAGACATTAACTGAACAAGTTCCACAGACATGTGACTAACAGAAATTGAATAATGTGTCCCTGAACAAAGGGGGAGTCAAAATCAAAAGTATCAGTCAGTATCTGGTGTGGCCACCAGCTGCATTAAGTACTGCAGTGCGTCTCCTCCTCATGGACTGCACCAGATTTGCTAGTTCTTGCAGTGAGATGTTACCCCACGCTTGCACCAAGGAACCTGCAAGTTCCCAGACATTTCTGCGGGGAATGGCCCTAGCCCTCGCCCTCCGATCCAACAGGTCCCAGACGTGCTCAATGGGATTGAGATCCGGGCTCTTTGCTGGCCATGGCAGAAACACTAACATTCCTGTCTTGCAGGAAATCACGCACAGAACAAGCAGAATGGCTGGTGGAATTGTCAAGCTGGAGGATCATGTCAGGATGAGCCTGCAGGAAGGGTACCACATGAGGGAGGACGATGTCTTCCCTGTAACGCATATCGTTGAGATTACCTTCAATGACAACAAGATCAGTCTGATGATGCTGTGACACACCACCCCAGACCATGATGGACCTTCCACCTCAAAATCAATCCCACTCTGTGTGACGCTTATTCCTTCGACAAACGCGAATCTGACCATCACCCCTGATGAGACAAAACTGCAACTCGTCAGTGAAGAGCACTTTTTGCCAGTCCTGTCTGGTCCAGCGATGGTGGATTTGTGCCCATAGGCGACGTTGTTGCTGGTGATGTTTGGTGAGGCCCTGCCTTACAACAGGCCTACAAGCCCTCAGTCCAGCCTCTCTCAGCCTATTGTTGACAGTCTGAGTACTGTTGCAGGGATTGTGCGTTCCTGGTGCAACTTGGGCAGTTGTTGTTGCCATCCTGTACCTGTCCCGCAGGTGTGATGTTCGGATGTACCAATCCTGTGTAGGTGTTGTTACACGTGGTCTGCCACTGTTAGGATGATCAGCTGTCTGTCATGTCTCTCTGTAGCGATGTCTTATGTGTCTCACAGTACGGACATTGCAATTTATTGCCCTGGCCACATCTGCAGTCCTCATGCCTCCTTGCAGCATGCCTAAGGCACGTTCACACAGATGAGCAGGAACCCTGGGCATCTTTTTTTTTTCAGAGTCAGTAGAAAGGCCTCTTTAGTGTCATAAGTTTTCATAACTGTGACCTCAATTGCCTAAAGTCTGTAAGCTGTTAGTGTCTTAACGACCGTTCCACAGGTGCATGTTCATGAATTGTTTATGGTTCATTGAACAAGCATGGGAAACAAGTGTTTAAATCCTTTACAATGAAGATCTGTGAAGTTAATTGGATTTTTACTAATTATCTTTGAAAGATAGGGTCCTGTATACACACAGCAGTGTTCTAGAATACTGCACCTTTGGATTTCATACTTAAAAAATTCTCAGCACAGCTCAAGCACAGTCAAAGGTGCATAAAGATGGTGTCCCCAACGTAACCACAAACGCATCATTTGTAAAGTTTGCCCTACTGTTTTCCAGTACTCTTTTTTTGTCTATTGGCATTAGCACAGTATACATGATCCCAATAACCCGGGGCGGCAGGTAACCTAGTGGTTAGAGCTTTGGACTAGTAATCGAAATGTTGCAAGATAAATCCCTGAGCTGACGAGGTAAAAATCTGTCATTCTGCCCTGAACAGGGCAGTTATCCCACTGTTCCTAGGCTGTCATTGTAAATAAGAATTTATTCTTAACTGAATTGCCTAGTTAAAGAAAAGTAAAACAAAAATAAATGAATAAATATCCCCAAGATGGTGGGAATGTGTAAACACCAAAATGGTGTTAGCTAGCCAAACACCAACACAGCTAGCTAGCTAGCCAAACACCAACACAGCTAGCTAGCTAGCCAAACACCAACACAGCTAGCTAGCCAGTCAAAACATAATTTTGAGTTAAGTATCAACACTCAGAAAGTAACCCCAATCCCTGTTCCAGTACCTCGTTTGTATAGCTCATTAGTTGTTTGCAACCAGACAGTATATTTGAAATTATGAAAGCATTACACTCTCTGATGTAGCAGTTACAAAATCAATAACTGTAATCCTAGATGCCTCTGTCTAGCCCTCTCCTACAGCACACGGGGATGTGGCTGTCTCTGTTAACCATGCTAATGAAATTTGAAGTCACTAAAACCCTTTAATAATTACTGGTACCCTAAGATAGAGAACAGTGAAAGAGACAAGAGAGAGAGAGATAGAGAGAGAGACAAGAGAGAGAGAGAGAGAGAGACAATAGAGAGAGAGAGACAAGAGAGAGAGAGAGAGAGAGAGAGAGAGAGAGACAATAGAGAGAGAGAGACAATAGAGAGAGAGAGACAATAGAGAGAGAGAGAGAGAGAGAAAGAGAGATAGATAGAGAGAGAGAGAGAGAGAGAGAGAATGAAATGGGAGAGAGACAAGAGAGAGTAGAGTACAGTCATTAGTAAACATCTCTCTATCCTTTGACCAATGTGAAAGACAATCCACCTGAAGGATATTTACTTCTAACACATAACTACCTCTCATCCCAGCACTGCCCCAACAAGAACAGCGACAGAGGCATCATATTATTTTTTGAGAGTGCAGTGATGGCCAAATTCAATATCTATAATATAGAGTGCATTCAGAAAGTATTCAGACCCCTTAACTTTATCTTCATTTTTTTTATGTTACAGCCTTACTCTAAAATGTATTTAAATAGTTCCCCCCCCCCCCCCCCCCCATCAATCTAAACACAATACACCATATTGATAAAGTGAAAACAGCTTTTTAGAATTTGTGCAAATTTATTACAAATACAAAACACTTGCTTTGAGACTCGAATTTGAGCTCAGATGCATCCTGTTTCCATTGATCACCCTTGAGATGTTTATTCAACTTGATCGGGGTCCACCTGTGGTAAATTCAATTGATTGGACATGATTTGGAAAGGCACACATCTGTCTATATAAGGTCCAACAATAGACAGTGTATGTAAGAGCAAAAACCAAGCCATGAGGTGGAAGGACTTGTTCGTAGAGCTCCGAGACAGGATTGTGTCGAGGCATAGATCTGGGGAAGGGTACCAAAACATATCTGCAGCATTGAAGGTCTCCGAGAACACAGTGGCATCCATTATTCTAAAATGAAAGAAGTTTGGAACCAAGACTCTTCATAGAGCTGGCCGCAGGCCAAACTGAGCAATCAGGGGAGAAGGGCCTTTGTCAAGGACCCGATGGTCACTCTGACAGAGCCCCAGTTCCTCAGTGGAGATGGAAGAACGTTCCAGAAGGACAACCCTCTCTGCAGCACTCCACCAATCAGGCCTTTGTGGTAGAGTGGCCAGACAGAAGCCACTCATCAGTAAAAGACACATTACAGCCCACTTGGAGTTTTCCAAAAGGCACCTAAAGATTCACAGACCATAAGAAACAAGATTCTCTGGTCTCATGAAACCAAGATTGAGCTATTTGGCCTGAATACTAAGTGTCACGTCTGGAGGAAACCTGGCATCATACCTATGGTGAAGAATGGCGGTGGCAGCATCATGCTGTGGGGATGTTTTTCAGCGACAGAGATGAACAGAGCAAAGTACCAGAAAGATCCTTGATGAAAACCTGCTCCAGAGCGCTCAGGACCCCAGATTGGGGCTAAGGTTTACCTTCGAACAGGACAACGACCCTAAGCACACAGCCAAGACAACGCAGTCTCTGAATTTCCTTGAGTGGTCCAGCCAGAGCCCGGACTTGCACCCAATCGAACATCTCCGGAGAAACATGAACATATCTCTGCAGCAATGCTCCCAATCCAACCTCACAGAGCTTGAGAGGATCTGCAGAGAAGAAAGGTTGTACCACCATACCGAAAAAGACTCAACACTGTAATCGCTGCCAAAGGCACTTCAACAGAGTACTGATTAAAGGCTCTGAATGCAAATGTATATGTGGTATTTCAGTTTTAAATGTTTTAAAAATCAGAAGAAAATAAAAATGGAAAACCCTGTTTTTGCTTTGTCATTGTTGGGTATTGTGTGTTGAATCAATTTTATAATAAGGCTCTAACGTAGCAAAATGTGTGGTCGGAATAATTTCTGAATGTTTATGCATGTTCATATCACAAACAGATGCAATTATAATGTCAGTGTGTATGACATTCATGGAGAGAGAGAAAGAGAGAAAGAGAGAATGAGCGAACGAACAGCAACAAAAAACTCTCCACCTCACTTAAATGGTTGTGACATTTGTGACATGAAGCCCTGTGCATTCTAACTCCACCTCCACATTAGGCTGTTTCACGGGATCTTTTTTTCTCTGGAAGAGAGAACTAATCAGAAAGAGGAATATTAAGTGTCCCGACCTATCCATTACTCAACAACATGTGGCTGTGATTGATGCAAGTCAACTCTTTCAAAAAGAGGTCATCCCTGATTGAAACTGGGGCACGCTTTAATTTATAAAAATGTATTCCTTGTAAATGGTATAATTTTTTTTTTATCTCTCTCTCTCTCTCTCTCTCTCTCTCTCTCTCTCTCTCTCACCATTAACATAACCAGTCATTTTGTTTAGGGGAAGGTAAGGTAGTGATTTCCAGATGTAGAGGGCCAATCCTTTTGTGTTTTCATGGGACTTCCAAACATTGTTCTTTCTGTTGCATTGGAGCTCAAAAGCCTAAAACGAATTTCTGTCACAAAGGTCAACAACAGTAATCCTTAAAAGCTCAAATAACTAGCATTGCCATATGTAAATGTAGGGTTGGAATGTTTTAGATGTGATTATGCCATGTGTTTTTTTTTTTAGGGATTGGCATGTTTGCTTTCTAAAAAAAAAAAGCACAGAAAAAAAACCTGTAGGTCCGACAGAAATGGTCTCAAGTTCTGTTTATAAATGTTGCCAGTCTTTGCCCTTTAGAGAATAGCAACTGGAAATGCACCCGTTCTATTGGAATTAAAACCCAAGCTTTCCTTTTCATTTTACGACAATTCTATAAAGAATAGAAATACAAGTCCATCATGATGATTTCTGTTGGAATTAAAAACAAATTCCACACTATTCTATGCACTTCTCAAAGGGTTAAAAATAAGAAAAAAACCTAGTGAAAATCCCCAAGACTGTCTGTGCAATTCATCGGAATGGAGGAGATTCATCCGCTGAAATATTCCCTGCCATTAACATTCCGACGGTATCATTAACTTTGAGGTTCAATTTGCTCTGCTTTTTGAAACCGGAGCAGAGGGGGCGAAGAGGAGAGGAGACAATATCGTGTTGCATCCTGACACACATTAAATCCTTTCATGAATGCTGGGATAGCTGCAGATGTGGGATCTTAATTTGAGCCAGTTTGATACAGCAGGAAAATAATCCTGCAGCAACAGGAAATGTAAATGTTTATGTGGATTATAATTAATGGACATTTTTTTGTAGGGGATGATGCATTTTTCATTTTGTCAAAACAAATCTGACATTTTAAAGTGAAAATAACAAACTGAAAATAACAAAGCCTTTTTAAACCTCAAATACATAGCCAGGAGACCCGTGACCTGCCTCTGAGACCAAACGTTTCATGTTGAACTCCAGTGATATAAATATATTTTTTATATATATTTTTAAGCCTATGCCTAACCTTAACCCTTACTTTAACCATTCAAAGTTAACGACTAAACCTCACCCTAACCTTAAAATCGTAACCTTAAACACTTAGAAATATGACACTTGCAAAAACTTCTAAATGTGATGTTTGAGAGGCATAGATGAACGTCTGAATCT
>NC_048579.1:11950065-11957565 GCF_013265735.2 Oncorhynchus mykiss
TTTATTTGTATTGCATTTTCAATGGAAAACTCTGAGGCGTTTCAGCTGCATGACCTTCGTACCAAGCTACGATAATGCAATGTCCTGTTTTAAACATCTATTTCCAATCTACCTTCCCTTCCTTGTATTTTTTTACAAGTTGTTTCATACTTTAATACAACTTTCTTAATTAATTTCTTCTTTTCTACATTCTAAAAAAGTAGAACAAAGTGTATGTTACCTGAACTGGTATCACTGAATGAAACTTTGTAAGTATTTAATCTAAAACCCATTTTCAATCCCACACCACGAACTGGACCCGACACAAGTCCTAGTCTAGGGGAGCTGGTTACCTTCGCTCGGAATTTCAAAAGCCCCATTGGCTTCAGATATTCTAATAGTCGCGGCCACTCTACCTTCATATTTATTGTGGGATTGAGAATTGATGATGAGTAAATTGGAATTCTTCATGTGTAGTGCCAGGGGGGTGTGTACACCCGGGCCAGGCTGGACAGCCTGCCTTATTGATTACAGAGAGAGAGGGAGTGATGTATGCCTCATTTCAAAGGGAAGACGAGCTCCCGCCAGGTAACTTCTGAGAATGAATTTGCCCCGGCGTGGGGCTTCATGGGAAACATAATGTCCACACGCGCAGCCTGCAGGTAACGGGATCACGGTGCAGAACACATAGAGTAGACACATTAATATACACACACCTGGTTAAATAAAGGTGAAATAAAAAATAAATAAAAAAAATGCCCCTAGAAAAATGTCAATTAATTCACATTTTATGTTTCTTGCTGTAGCAAACTGGCTCAAATTAAGATCCTACATCTGTACGCATCCACTCACACACACACACACACACACACACACGCACACACACACACACACACACGCACACACACCCGCACGCACGCACGCACACACGCACACATCAATACACACATCAATGCACACACTACTATGAAAAACAATCCCCTGTTTTTCGCAAAAAAAGGAATGCACAAAGTCCTCTTCTTTCAAAGAAACAACTGTGTTGTCTTGACAGCTGTCACATATACAATGGAACCCAAAATAGTTCTACCTGGAACCAAAAAGGGTATTATCAAAGGGTTCTCCTATGGGGACAGCCGAAGAACCCTTTTAGGTTCTAGATAGCACCTTTATTCATACAGTTCTCTTACAAAATAGACAATCTGCTTTCTATCACCATAAAACAAAGAATTCTACAACCTTTACTCATCCCACAAATATTAGTCTGAACTTCATAGATACAATTATTAAAATTATAACATGCAAATCTACAAGATTACTCTTAGTTCATAAATAATGACTCTCTCATATATGTTTGATATATACAATGATATATTAATTATATACAACATACACAACATATTTGATTACATATGTGAAAATTTGCAATATAGTCATAAATCTGCAACAGTAAAAACAGACCATTTTGTGAAGCTCTAGCTGAGACTTTAAAAGCTTCCTGTGTATTGTATTATGAGAGGTCCAGAACTTAGAGAGAGAGTTTCATATTACTGGTCCAATACCCACACTAATACATCATCATCACTCAGGACTGACAACACATTTGCCTGCCAACAGAGTTAGGAAGAAGACAAAATAAGAGACAGTAGGAGGGACCGAGAGAGACAGAGAGAGGGGCAAAGAGAAAAAGAATGAGGGGGAGAGGAAGTGAGAGAGGGAGGGAGGGAGAGAAGAAATTAAGAGAGAGAGGGAGATAGATAGGGTGGGAAAGAGCATGCAAACACTGTTATTAACCTTATCAGACCATTGGTAGGTTTACATGCTATTCATTCCAACCCCATCTCCCCCTTTCCACCCCCATCTACCCCTTCTCCTCCCCCATCTCACCCTTTCCTCTCCTTCCCTTCCATCTCCTCTCCCTCTCCTCCCTTTTCCTCTCCCTCTCCCTCTCTGCCCCATCCCCCCATCTCCCCCTCCCCACTCTCCTCCCCCTTTCCTCCCCTCTCCTCCCCCATCTCCTCCTCTCCCCCCTCTCCTCCCCATCTCCCTCTTTCCTCCCCCTTTCCTACCCCCTCTCCTCCCCATCTCACCCTCTCCTCTCCTTCCCTCCCCTCCCTTATCTCCCCCTCCACCACTAGGCAGGTAGCCTAGTGGTTAGAGCGTTGGAGAGATTGAATCCCTGAGCTGACAAGGTACAAATCTGTTGTTCGGCCCTGAACAGGGCAGTTGACCCACTGTTCCTAGGCCGTCATCGAATATAAACATTTGTTCTTAACTGACTTGCCTAGTTAAATAAAGAAAAAATATATAGAAAAACATCTACCTCTCCTCCTGTGTGTGTGTCTGTCTGTCTGTCTGTCTGTCTGTCTGTCTGTCTGTCTGTCTGTCTGTCTGTCTGTCTGTCTGTCTGTCTGTGCACCTGCTGTATACATGTGTGTGTCTGTCTGTGTTTCTCTTTCCCAAATCTTTACCTCCTATCTATCTGTGTACAGGGGAGTAGTCCTGACTGGTTGTGTGTGTGTGTACTAGCTGCCTTGCTGTGTGAACTGCCAGACTGCTTAGGAAGAATATTTCAGTTCTAAAATAACTTCCCTCCCCAGAGCTGGCCCGTATATGGTGCCTGGGGAGAGAGAGAGAGAAAGAGAAAGAGAGAAAGAGAGAGCTTTTCAACTTTTTAAAGCCTAACACTTTTAGAGCCCTGAATACTAGTTATATGTGTTGATACCTCATGTTGTTTCACACGACAACCGTTCTACCTGAGTATTACTCCTCTTCTCTCTTTTTGGGGTGATGGGGGAGAGGGTTGATGTTTTGGCTCTCAGATTCGTAGTTAGATGACAGAGAGAATGCCAAGCAGGTGGAACTTTTGTGTTGGTAAATTGGGAGGAGTAGGGATGAGGGGAGGAAGAACTAGACTGAATTTCGACATGTTCAATGGGGTTTAGGGTTAAGGGTGAGATATGTCAAATAAAAATGAACTGGTACTGACAATGCTCAGGAGTTAAAGGGATGGTCATGACAATACTCAGTATTTAAAGGGATGGTCATGACAATAATCAGGAGTTAAAGGGATGGTCATGACAATACTCAGTATTTAAAGGGATACTCCACCCCAAACCACTAATATGATGAATAGTGTTAAATCGTGTTAAATAACATTAATATGTTAAAACTATTTTTTTTGTGAACAAATGTTTAATATTGTCTTATTAACAAGGTTGGTAGAAACATGTGAAAATTCCTTTTGGAAATCTGTTGCAGCTCAAGGTTACTCCAAAACCCACAATGCAACATTCTCTCTCTCTCTCTCTCTCTGGGCTGGCTAGCTAGGTAGCTAGCTAGAAAACATCACTACACACAGTAATACCAAAGTCAATATCAGCATGTGAAGTAGCTGTAAAATCGGCTAAAAAAACTGCAATATCAATTTAGGAGTCTTACTCACCGAATGCCATTAGCAGTTTATCACTGAGCCACTGAGCTATAAACGGTGTCTCTGCCCAGAGCAGGAGTAGAGTAACGTTTCTTTCCAACAGAGATACATTTGAGGAGATGGAAAACTCAATTAGAATCGTATTAATGGCCATTGTGTACGTTGCCCATAAGTTGTCAATGGGCCACGCGGTGCATTCTGGGTGATTCTGGGAAAGCAACATTACTGGGAGAGTTCTCTTTCAAGGAGTGAACTGGAGTCAACTGGGCACTAGCTCAAAAACTGAACATTAGCATTAATTTTATGAACAAGACGTACCACATTGCAAATCATTTTCAAGATGTGAGAACTAACTTGTTCTCTGTAATATTGTTTTGCTTTGGAATCGAGACATAACATTCTTTTGAGGAAATAGACAGGTTTCTCGACTCATACCCTCACTTTGGGAAGGGATTGCATGACGTCTAGCTTAGCAACCTCGTAACACAGCATGACAACGTGAATGCGATTGGACGACCGTCAGTTGGGTGTGGAGTTTCTCTATTCGTTGCACAATGAAATTCCTATCTCCTTCTTTCTGTAATATATTTTGTTTCCACAAATGTGAAGGAAAGACAGAGTTGAATAGTTTGGTACACTGTTTAGATTGAGCACATCTGATGATATAAAGGGATGTGTTCTAGACAAGTCTGCCCTGCCCATCTATTGGCTCATAGGGCGATCAGGAATGCAGGTAATTGTTCTAAGTGTTGTGAAATATGATTGTGTTATCGACAATCTCCCTTGACTAGAATAAGGCATCCCATGACGCATTCCTACCCGATTCCTGATTCTCACAGATGGGCTACTTAGAAGTTAAACATATTTTTATTTCTGCTGGTGGATTATCCCTTTAAGGCCTGTTCTGTCTGGGGTGAATTAAGGCCTGTTCTGTCTGGGGTGAATTAAGGCCTGTTCTGCCTGGGTTGAATTAAGGCCTGTTCTGTCTGGGTTGAATTAAGGCCTGTTCTGCCTGGGTTGAATTAAGGCCTGTTCTGTCTGGGTTGAATTAAGGGCTGTTCTGTCTGGGGTGAATTAAGGCCAGTTCTGCCTGGGTTGAATTAAGGCCTGTTCTGTCTGGGGTGAATTAAGGCCTGTTCTGTCTGGGTTGAATTAAGGCCTGTTCTGTCTGGGGTGAATTAAGGCCTGTTCTGTCTGGGGTGAATTAAGAACTGTTCTGTCTGGGGTGAATTAAGGGCTGTTCTGTCTGGGTTGAATTAAGGCCTGTTCTGTCTGGGGTGAATTAAGGCCTGTTCTGTCTGGGGTGAATTAAGGCCTGTACTGTCTGGGGTGAATTAAGAACTGTTCTGTCTGGGTTGAATTAAGCACTGCTCTGTCTGGGTTGAATTAAGGTCTGTTCTGCCTGGGTTTTACATGAATAGCTTTTGAACAGGTGCTGAAGTAGCCCCTTATAGAAGCCACGCCCCCCCCCCCCCCCCACTCTCACATCCACCCCCATCCCAACCCCCCAACCCCACCGCCACCCCCCATCCCAACCCCCACCCTCACATCCACCACCCCATCCAAACCCCCCACCCCCCACCCCACCCTCACATCCACCCCCCATCCAAACCCCCAACCCCTCCCTCACATCCACCCCCCATCCCACCCCCCCAATCCCACCCTCCCCCCACCCTCACATCCACCCCCATCCCAACCCCCCAATCCCACCCCCACCCCACCCTCACATCCACCCCCCACCCCACCCTCACATGTAACCCCATTCCCCACCCCTTCATTTCCCTGCCCCACCCTCACATACACCCCCATTCCTCATCCTCCCAACCCCCCATGCCCCCACCTCCCATGCCCCCATCACCCCCTCTCTGGTCTTATGAAGATAAATATAGCGCTGGGCAGATTTTCCCCTGCACCCACACTTTGGGACACACACATTCATCTTACCACGCTGGCTGTTTTGAGGCGCTGCAGGTAAGGGTGCGGGGGATGGGGGGGGTTGGTAGAATCAGGGGATGTACGCTCCTTCCAGACCCTCCAATGTATGGAAATCTATGTGCATGATTTATGTGGGGGTGCATTTATTTTTCTTTCAGACCCCATCCCGGTCGCTGATAGCCCTATAGATGGTTGATGGATGGATACGGAGAGAGAGATGCAATGAACCCCTACATGCATGGATGTATATGGTCCCCATCTTTGAATGAAGGATTCATGCGCATTCGAAACGTAATCCATAGTTTTACATAATGGCACACGAACACATACATACAGCGATGACGAAAACACGCCTCATCTGAGCTCTGTGTGGATAGAGAGAAGAGATATCTGAGAGAGAGAAGAGACATCTGAGAGATATCTGAGAGAAGAGATATCTGAGAGAGAGAAGCGATATCTGAGAGAGAGAAGAGATCTGAGAGAGAGAAGAGATATCTGAGAGAGAGGAGAGATATCTGAGAGAGAGAATAGATATCTGAGAGAGAGAAGAGATATCTGAGAGATATCTGAGAGAAGATATCTGAGAGAGAGAAGAGATATCTGAGAGAGAGAGAAGAGATATCTGAGAGATATCTGAGAGAAGAGATGTCTGAGAGAGAGAAGAGATATCTGAGAGAGAGAAGAGATCTGAGAGAGAGAAGAAAGAAGAGATATCTGAGAGAGAGAAGAGATATCTGAGAGATATCTGAGAGAAGAGATATCTGAGAGAGAGAAGACACACACACACTACTAATATTACACAACACACACACAACTAATACCACACACACATGGTGTGTCATTGCACATAGCATGCGTAGGTCTCATACTCTGAGACAAAATATATACAGGAGTTCTATCATCGTTTATTTTTGTTTCTGTGTTGTCGTAAATACATATTTTGATAGACTTTAGACAAACATGGAATGGTGCTTAGATATTTAACAAAATAAAATAGGTTTAAGATTCTAGTCAAATGTATATGGACAAAAAATGACACAAAGTTGTGGTTTCGTACAGTATGTCACCGTAGTAACCAATAATGTGGTATACATTATTTATTTTTGTTTGCAGTTTATTTTGGAACAAATTAAGCATTAGAATATAAATATATATATATATATATGTAAACGAAAGTCATGACTGCTAATTATTCATAGAAAGTATATTTTCAGAACATAATTAAATTCAGATATAGAACGTAAATTAACAAACCCTCTTAACTCTATCATAATCTTTGCTGAGAGAACTGAGGCTTGAAGTTCATTTTGGGTAATTTTGGTTTCAAAAATATTCTCCCATGAATTGATTGGAAATTGTTTAAAAAATTTAAAAAATGTGGAAAGAAATGCAGATTGCATTTACATTGCAAAATACATCTCAGAGTAACACTAGGCAATTGTTTGTACATTGTATTGTTTTTATATCACATTTAATGAGGAGTTGTTCTTCATGTGAGCTCTTTGAAAAAAGGCAATTTATTGATAATTGCTGATTTTCAAAATTGTATTGATAATAATAAATAAAAAAATGGTGATTAATTTTTCCTATTTGTACCTTCAATAATACATATTTATAAAGTTGAAGAAAACAAGTCTAATAAAATACTTAACCGGGGCGTTCTGTTGTATATACATCACACTCCTTCACAGTAATCTCAACACACTCCTTCACAGTAATCTCAACACACTCCTTCACAGTAATCTCAATGCACTCCTTCCCAGTAATCTCAACACACTCCTTCACAGTAATCTCATCACACTCCTTCACAGTAATCTCAACACACTCCTTCACAGTAATCTCAATGTACTCCTTCACAGTAATCTCATCACACTCCTTCACAGTAATCTCAACACACTCCTTCACAGTAATCTCAATGTACTCCTTCACAGTAATCTCAATGCACTCCTTCACAGTAATCTCAATGCAATCCTTCACAGTAATCTCAACACACTCCTTCACAGTAATCTCAACACACTCCTTCACAGTAATCTCAATGCACTCCTTCACAGTAATCTCAATGCACAGAAAGACACTATTTATCTTTTCCTGTCTAAAAGGAGTCAGATTCAGGGATTCTCTCACTACCGCCGAACGCTCCCTCTCTCCTTTCTGTT
>NC_048579.1:11975065-12062565 GCF_013265735.2 Oncorhynchus mykiss
GAATAGCATAGCGCCTCAGTCAAATAATATTACTAAAAATATTCATATTCATGACATCACAAGTGCAATATTGCAAAACACAGCTTAGCCTTTTGTTAATCCACCTGTTGTCTCCGATTTTGAAATTATTGTCACGCCCTGGTCTTAGTATTTTGTGTTTTCGTTTGATCAGGCCAGGGTGTGACATGGGTTTATTTATGTGGTGGGTTTTGTCTTGGGGTTTTTGTTAGGTATTGGGTTTGTATTATAGTAGGGGTTTCTAGCATAGTCTATGGCTGTATCCAGTACCACCTCCAAGCACCAGCCCTCCGGTGGCAGCCACCCCGCACCAGGCTTCCTGTGCGTGTTCTCGGCCCAGTACCACCAGTGCCAGCACCACGCATCAGGCCTACAGTGCGCCTCGCCTGTCCAGCGCTGCCAGAGCCTTCCTCCTCTCCAGCGCTGCCGGAGTCTCCCGCCTATCTAGCGCTGCCAGAGCCTTCCTCCTCTACAGCGCTGCCGGAATCTCCCGCCTGTTCTGCGCAGTCAGAGCCTTCCTCCTCTCCAGCGCTGTCGGAGTCTCCCGCCTGTTTAGCGCTGCCAGAGCCTTCCACCTCTACAGCGTTGCCGGAGTCTCCTGCCTGTTCAGAGCTGCCAGTCTGCAAGGAGCTGCCAGTCTGCAAGGAGCTGCCAGTCTGCAAGGAGCTGCCAGTCTGCAAGGAGCTGCCAGAGCTGCCAGTCTACAAGGAGCTGCCAGAGCTGCCAGTCTGCAAGGAGCTGCCAGAGCTGCCAGTCTGCAAGGAGCTGCCAGAGCTGCCAGTCTGCATGGAGCAGCCAGAGCCGCCAGTCAGCATGGAGCAGCCAGAGCCGCCAGTCAGCATGGAGCAGCCAGAGCCGCCAGTCAGCATGAAGCCGCCAGAGCCGCCAGTCAGCATGAAGCAGCCAGAGCCGCCAGTCAGCATGGAGCAGCCAGAGCCGCCAGTCAGCATGGAGCAGCCAGAGCTGCCAGTCAGCATGAAGCCGCCAGAGCCGCCAGTCAGCATGAAGCAGCCAGAGCCGCCAGTCAGCATGGAGCAGCCAGAGCCGCCAGTCAGCATGGAGCAGCCAGAGCCGCCAGTCAGCATGGAGCAGCCAGAGCCACCAGTCAGCATGGAGCAGCCAGAGCCGCCAGTCAGCATGGAGCAGCCAGAGCAGCCAGTCAGCATGGAGCAGCCAGAGCTGCCAGTCAGCCAGGATCTTCCAGATCCGCCAGTCAGCCAGGATCCGCTATTCAGCCAGGATCCGCCAGTCAGCCAGGATCTGCCAGATCTGCCAGTCAGCCAGGATCTGCTAGAACTGCCAGTCAGCCAAGATCTGCCAGAACTGCCAGCCAGCCAGGATCTGCCAGAGCCAACTACCTGCCTGAGCTTCCTCTCAGTGCCAAGCTTTCTCTCAGTCCCAAGCTACCCCTCAGTCCCGAGCTACCCCTCAGTCCCGAGCTACCCCTCAGTCCCGAGCTACCACAGTCCCGAGCTGCCCATCAGTCCAGTGGGGCCCTTGGTGAGGACTACTAGGCCAAGGTCGGCGGCGAGGTTCGCCTATCTAAGGACGCGGGGCAAAGGGACTAAGACTTTGTTAGAGTGGGGTCCACGTCCCGCGTCGGAGCCGCCACTGTGGACAGACGCCCACCTAGACCCTCCCCTCTGGGTTTAGTTGTGCGATCGGGAGTCCGCACCTTGGGGTGGGGAGGTTCTGTCACGCTCTGGTCTTAGTATTTTGTGTTTTCGTTATTATTTTGGTCAGGCCAGGGTGTGACATGAGTTTATTTATGTGGTGTGTTTTGTCTTGGGGTTTTTGTAGGTATTGGGATTGTGGCTTAGTGGGGTGTTCTAGCATAGTCCATGGCTGTCTGGAGTGGTTCTCAATCAGAGGCAGGTGTTTATCGTTGTCTCTGATTGGGAACCATATTTAGGCAGCTATATTCTTTGAGTGTTTCGTGGGTGGTTGTTCCTGTCTCTGTGTTTGTTTGCACCGGATATGCTGTATAGGTTTTCACGTTACGTTTGTTGTTTTTGTATTGTTTGTGTTTATTCTTTATTAAAGATGTATCGAATTAACCACGCTGCATTTTGGTCCGACTCTACTTCACCACAAGAAAACCGTAACAGAATCACCCACCACAACAGGACCAAGCGGCGTGGTGACAGGCAGCGGCAGGAGGAGCAGCGATCACAGGACTTCTGGACTTGGGAGGAGATATTGGACGGAAAAGGACCCTGGGCACAGCCTGGAGAATATCGCCGCCCCGAAGAAGAACTGGAGGTGGCGAAAGCGGAGAGGCGCTGGTATGAGGAGGCAGCACGGCGACGCGGATGGAAGCCAGAGAGTCAGTCCCAAAAATTAATTGGGGGGGGGGGCTCACAGGGTGTATGGCTACGCCAGGTAGGAGACCTACGCTAACTTCCTGTGCTTACCGGGGGGCTAGAGAGACCGGGCAGGCACTGTGTTATGCTGTGGTGCGCACGGTGTCTCCAGTGCTGTTGCATAGCCCGGTGCGGTACATACCAGCTCCTCGTATCGGCCGGGCTAGAGTGGGCATCGAGCCAGATAAGGTTGGGCAGGCTCGGTGCTCAAGAGCTCCAGTGCGCCTGCACGGTCCAGTCTATCCAGTACCACCTCCAAGCACCAGCCCTCCGGTGGCAGCCACCCCGCACCAGGCTTCCTGTGCGTGTTCTCGGCCCAGTACCACCAGTGCCAGCACCACGCATCAGGCCTACAGTGCGCCTCGCCTGTCCAGCGCTGCCAGAGCCTTCCTCCTCTCCAGCGCTGCCGGAGTCTCCCGCCTATCTAGCGCTGCCAGAGCCTTCCTCCTCTACAGCGCTGCCGGAGTCTCCCGCCTGTTCTGCGCAGTCAGAGCCTTCCTCCTCTCCAGCGCTGTCGGAGTCTCCCGCCTGTTTAGCGCTGCCAGAGCCTTCCACCTCTACAGCGTTGCCGGAGTCTCCTGCCTGTTCAGAGCTGCCAGTCTGCAAGGAGCTGCCAGTCTGCAAGGAGCTGCCAGTCTGCAAGGAGCTGCCAGTCTGCAAGGAGCTGCCAGAGCTGCCAGTCTACAAGGAGCTGCCAGAGCTGCCAGTCTGCAAGGAGCTGCCAGAGCTGCCAGTCTGCAAGGAGCTGCCAGAGCTGCCAGTCTGCATGGAGCAGCCAGAGCCGCCAGTCAGCATGGAGCAGCCAGAGCCGCCAGTCAGCATGGAGCAGCCAGAGCCGCCAGTCAGCATGAAGCCGCCAGAGCCGCCAGTCAGCATGAAGCAGCCAGAGCCGCCAGTCAGCATGGAGCAGCCAGAGCCGCCAGTCAGCATGGAGCAGCCAGAGCTGCCAGTCAGCATGAAGCCGCCAGAGCCGCCAGTCAGCATGAAGCAGCCAGAGCCGCCAGTCAGCATGGAGCAGCCAGAGCCGCCAGTCAGCATGGAGCAGCCAGAGCCGCCAGTCAGCATGGAGCAGCCAGAGCCACCAGTCAGCATGGAGCAGCCAGAGCCGCCAGTCAGCATGGAGCAGCCAGAGCAGCCAGTCAGCATGGAGCAGCCAGAGCTGCCAGTCAGCCAGGATCTTCCAGATCCGCCAGTCAGCCAGGATCCGCTATTCAGCCAGGATCCGCCAGTCAGCCAGGATCTGCCAGATCTGCCAGTCAGCCAGGATCTGCTAGAACTGCCAGTCAGCCAAGATCTGCCAGAACTGCCAGCCAGCCAGGATCTGCCAGAGCCAACTACCTGCCTGAGCTTCCTCTCAGTGCCGAGCTTTCTCTCAGTCCCAAGCTACCCCTCAGTCCCGAGCTACCCCTCAGTCCCGAGCTACCCCTCAGTCCCGAGCTACCACAGTCCCGAGCTGCCCATCAGTCCAGTGGGGCCCTTGGTGAGGACTACTAGGCCAAGGTCGGCGGCGAGGGTCGCCTATCTAAGGACGCGGGGCAAAGGGACTAAGACTTTGTTAGAGTGGGGTCCACGTCCCGCGTCGGAGCCGCCACTGTGGACAGACGCCCACCTAGACCCTCCCCTCTGGGTTTAGTTGTGCGATCGGGAGTCCGCACCTTGGGGTGGGGAGGTTCTGTCACGCTCTGGTCTTAGTATTTTGTGTTTTCGTTATTATTTTGGTCAGGCCAGGGTGTGACATGGGTTTATTTATGTGGTGTGTTTTGTCTTGGGGTTTTTGTAGGTATTGGGATTGTGGCTTAGTGGGGTGTTCTAGCATAGTCTATGGCTGTCTGGAGTGGTTCTCAATCAGAGGCAGGTGTTTATCGTTGTCTCTGATTGGGAACCATATTTAGGCAGCCACTCTACTTCACCACAAGAAAACCGTAACAATTATGCTTTACAGCGAAAGCAATCCAAGCGTTTATGTACGTTTATCGATCGCTCGACAAAACATTAAGTACACTTAGCATCAGGTAGCTTGGTCACAAAAATCAGAAAAGCAATCAAATTAATCGTTTACCTTTGATGATCTTCGGATGTTTTCACTCACGAGACTCCCAGTTACACAACAAATGTTACTTTTGTTCCATAAAGATTATTTTTATGTCCAAAATACCTCAGTTTGTTTGACGCATTATGTTCAGAAATCCACAGGAAAGAGCGGTCACGGCAACGCTGACAAATTCCAAATAATATCTGTAATGTCCACAGAAACATGTCAAAGTTTTTTATAATCAATCCTCGGGTTGTTTTTAAAATATATAATCGATAATATATCAACCGCAAATGTCTTTCACAGTATGAGAGGGAAAAACAATAGCTGTCCAAATTCTGTTGCGGGAGCAAAACCCATGTGACCACTTGACGCAATGTTATCGTTCTGGCTCATTATTCAAAATAAAAGCCTGAAACTATGAAGACTGTTGACACCTTGAGGAAGTGATAGGAAAAGGAATCTGATTGATATCCCTTTAAATGGAGCAATGGGAGGCAATGGAACATGGAGATTTCAAAATAGAAGCCACTTCCTGGTTTGATTTTTCTCAGTGTTTCGCCTGCAATATCAGTTCTGTTATACTCAAAGACAATATTTTGACAGTTTTGGAAACTTTAGAGCGTTTTCTATCCTAATCTGTCAATTATATGCATATTCTAGCATCTGGTCCTATGAAATAGGCCGTTTATTTTGGGAAAGTTATTATTCCAAACATAAAAATAGTGCCCCCTAGCGTTGAGGTTAACAGTCTGATGGCCTTGAGATAGAAGCTGTTTTTCAGTCTCTCGGTCCCTCCTTTGATGCACCTGTACTGACCTCGTCTTCTGGATGACAGTGGGGTGAAGAGGCAGTGGCTTGGGTGGTTGTTGTCCTTGATGATCTTTATGGCCTTCATGTGACATCGCGTGTTGTAGGTGTCCTGGAGGGCAGGTAGTTTGCCCCTGGTGATGCGTTGTGCAGACCTCACTACCTTCTGGAGAGCTTTATGGTTGTGGGCAGAGCAGCTGCCATACCAGGCGGTGATACAGCCCGACAGGATGCTCTCGATTGTGCATCTGTAAAAGTTTGAGTGCTTTTGGTGACTAGCCACATTTCTTCAGCCTCCTGAGAGGCGCTGCTGCGCCTTCTTCACCACGCTGTCTGTGAGGGTGGACCATTTCAGTTTGTCCGTGATGTGTACGCAGAGGTACTTAAAACGTTCTACCCTCTCCACTACTGTCCCGTCGATGTGGATAGGGGGGTGCTCCCTCTGCTGTTTCCTGAAGTCCACTATCATCTCCTTTGTTTTGTTGACGTTGAGTGTGGGGTTACTATCCTGACACCACACTCCGAGGGCCCTCACCTCCTCCCTTTAGGCCGTCTCGTCATTGTTGGTAATCAAGCCAACCACTGTAGTGTCGTCTGCAAACTTGATGATTGAGTTGGAGGCGTGCATGGCCACGCAGTCGTGGGTGTCTATGCCTATTTCTGTCTATAGGCTGGAAGCAACAAAATGTAGTCGTGGTCGGCTTTTCCGAAATGATGGCGGGGGAGGGCCTTATATGCGTTGCGGTAGTTAGAATAAAAATTATCCAGGGTTTTACCAGCCCCGGGAGCACAATCGATATGCTGATAGAATTTAGGGAGCCTTGTTTTCAGATTTGCCTTGTTAAAATCCCCAGCTACAATGAATGCAGCCTCAGGATATGTGGTTTCCAGTTTACATAGAGTCAAATAAAGTTGATAACTCCAGTAGGTTTGATAACTCCAATAGGTTAGATAACTCCAATAGGTTAGATAACTCCAATCGATAGGTTAGATAACGCCAATCGATAGTTTAGATAATGCCAATAGATAGGTTAGAGAACTCCAATAGGTTAGATAACTCCAATAGGTTAGATAACTCCAATAGGTTAGATACTGTAACTCCAATTGGTAAAATTACTCCAATATGTAAGATAACTCAAGATCTCTTATGCCACATACACTATATATACAAACGTATTTGGACACCCTGACCTCATCCCCATCGAACATGTTTGGGATAAATTGGAACTCCGACTGCGAGACGAGCCTAATCTCCCAACGTCACTGCCCAACCTCACTAATGCTCTTGTGGCTGAATGGAAGCAAGTCCCCACTGCAATATTCCAACATCTAATGGAAGCCTTCCTGGAAGAGTGGAGGCTGTTATAGCAGCAAAGGGGGGGGGAGACCAACCCCATATTAATGCCCATGATTTTGGAATTAGTTATTTAGCGATCAGGTGTCCACATACTTTTGGTCATGTAGTGTAAATTAATGGGATGGTCTACCCATAAGTTCATAGTAAGGGGAGGAAAAATCAGGTTGAAGAGCAACACCAGCTCAATCTAGTGTACTGTAGAGGGAAGGGAATATGGTGGCATTTCAAACACAGCCATCGTCTGAGGTGCCAAAGGTTGTCTTTCCTCTCTCTGTTCAGGCTAGAAAATCACAGCTAGCAAATCAGGAACAATGGAGTCCTCAAAGAGCAGTGTGGATCAAAGCAGAGCTAACTGGCCTTCGCAATCACATCGAAACATTCCCTTTGGAGGTAATGGACATGGAGACGGGGGGGGGAAAGGAGCCGATCGTTCACCCGTTTCGGAAAATAATGGAAAACTGAAGAAAGGAGAGGATATTCATATGACAGAAGGCCTTTCCAGTCAACCAGAGTTCTGTAATGGCAGCATGTCGACTCTGACTTTGAATTTGGAAGAACCTTTGCAGTTTTCCCTTTGAAACAGGGATTTCTCTGAACTGACTGTGCGATCATAATGCAGAGAATGGTTCGCATCCTATTCCTTTCAATATATTTGATCATTTCTGGGAAAATGTTCTTATCCAGAGTAACTTAACATGCATGTACACTACAAAGGGAGGTGAGACAACAACATGGCAGGAAAAAACTTCATCAGCATGCTACAATTTAATAAAAATGTGATTATAAAAAACTAAAAAAACGAGTAGCTTTATGTTGAAGGAACTATGTCAATATCCTTTGATAACAACGGATCTGAATAATATCATGACGATATGGTTTCCATGGTTTCCATGGCCCTGCTAGGTTCTAAACGGAGGCTTGGTGCAGGTTGGTTCTCTAAGTGCCTTCTCTTGTTGTAGCCACGTTGATCACAGATTGAATGCCACATCAATGCTGACTCCTATCCTTCCCGATCTCCTCCTCATTTACCTGCTCTGAAATTCCTCACAATCTTTCCAGCACGTTTCACTCAATCACCCCAACCTCCCAATAGCAGAGCAGGGTCGTTGAACCCCATTGAACACAACAATCCCGTCCGCATATAGATTTCTCAAAATGTCTACAATGCAGTATTTGCATTTTATATACTGGAAGGGTTTTTAATGTAGTTTGAGACTCTTTTTAGTTCATCCTGAAATCAGAACCAGTGTGAATGTTTAAAAGCTATAATATATCACCGCATCATTATACTGGTAGCACTATGAGTTTACGCTGAACAAATAGCCAGGATTTCACAAAGACAGAGTGATATAATTTTTGAGGCATGTTTGTTCAAGGTAGCTGTCTGGTTTGTTCCATGTCCTTTGTGTGTTATTAAAGGCATGTTATAACGGTGGACAAGGTGCTAGCCGTGCAGGTAACCACACCCTTCAGAACATGACACACATCATGTAGTATGTGACAGGTACACGCAAACACATGCCGATACCATGGCAACAGTGGCAAATCAAGTCCAAGTGTTTTTACGAGACAACGCTGTTCAGAATCACTCATAGTTTAGCAACCAGAGAGAACGTTTAGAACACACACACACACGAACACACACACACACACACACACGCACATACACACACACACACACACGCACACACACACACACACACACACACGCACACACACACACACACACACACGCACACAAACACACACAAACACACACACACAAACACACACGCACACACAAACACACACACACACGCACACACACACACACACACACACACATACACACACACACACAAACACCCACACACACAAACATGCACACAAACACACACGCACACACAAACATGCACACAAACACACACGCACACAAACACACACAAGCACACACACAAACATACACACACCAGCAAGCAAACACACACACAAATCAATGTTATAACAGAACTCACATGGCAGGTGAAAACCTGAGAAAAATCCAACCAGAAAGTGGGAAATCTGAGGTTTGTAGTTTTTCAACTCATTGCCTATCCAATATACAATATACCATGTCTATGGGGGTCAAATTGTACTTCCTAAGGCTTCCACTAGATGTCAACAGTCCTTAGAACCTTGTTTGATGCTTCTACTGTGAAGGATTGGGAGCTGAAAAGTAAGAGGTCTGCCAGAGTTGCATGAGCTTATCACGCACGTTCACGTGAGAGTTAGCTTGCGTTCCATTGCATTTCTACAGACAAAGGAATTCTCTGGTTGGAACAATATTGAAGATTTATGATAAAAACATCCTAAATATTGATTCTATACTTCGTTTGGCATGTTTCTACGAACTGTAATATGACTTTTCTTCTGAACTTTCGCCTGGACCTGCCCGCGCGTCGTCAGTTTGGATTTGTGACCTGAACGCGCTAACAAAAGGAGGTATTTGGACATAAATTATGGACTTTATTGAACAAATCAAACATTTATTGTGGAACTGGTATTCCTGGGAGTGCATTCTGATGAAGATCATCGAAGGTAAGTGAATATTTATAATGCTGTTTCTGACTTCGTTGACTACACAACATGGCGGGTATATGTATGGCTTGTTTTGTTGTCTGAGCGCTGTACTCAGATTATTGCATGGTTTGCTTTTTTAAAAAGTTTTTTTTAAATCTGACACAGCGGTTGCATTAACCTGTCTACGATACTGGTTCCCAATTGGGGATCAACGCTCCCACGTTCAGCTGAAACGGTGGCGCATGGAACGCAAAAATATTCTTAAAAATATTTAACCTCCACACATTAACAAGTCCAATAGCTCAAATGCAAGATAAACACCTTGTTCATCTAGCCAGCAAGTCAGATTTCTAAAATGTTTTACGGCGAAAACATAGCACATATATATGTAAAACCACCACCAGACACAGCTCATTTGAATAGCCAAAACATGCAATCAACAAACGCAGGATTAAAAAAGTAAATCGCTCACTAACCTTTTGAAAATCTTCATCAGATGACAGTAATATGACATGTTACACAGTACATATTTTTTTTTTCAATAATATGCCATTTATATCCATAAATGTCAATTTACAGTGAGTTCACGTTCAGAAATTACTCAAAAATGCCCGCAGGAAATCTATGTAGCGCGGCAAGATAACGTAAATAGACATCATAAACTTTGACTAAATATACATGTTCTACATATAGTTAGAAAGATACACTGCTTCTTTATGCAACCGCTGTGTTAGATTTATTTTTAACGTTACAGAAATCGCACACTATTCCATATGCTGAGACAGCGCTCAGTTCCAAGCTACATTTCTACGTAATGTTGGAGTCAACAGAAACACAGATTTAAGCATAAATATTCCCTTACCTTCGATGGTCTTCGTTCAGAATGTTCTGGAAGGCTTCATACTTACCCAATACATCGTTTGGTTTCAAGTCTTGCGTCTTTGTATTAGCTACTGCTAATAACATCAGCTGAAATGCACCCAAAACGTCCTCTGGTCCGGAAAAGTTGCGCATCAAAACTTCAAAATTACATATTATATGTCGACTAAACAGGTCAAACTAAGTGCAGAAGCAAGCTTTATGATGTTTTAGACACGCAAAACAAACTTCAATTCAATCGGCCATCGTCTGCCCTTCTCCTGAGTGCTGGAACAAAGGAATGGCTGGGACCAATTCGCGCCCATACGCACAGCCTATTCTCTCGTGGTACGCACTAATTTCACTCCCATAGGGTCAAAGCTCTACTGAAAGAGGACATCTAGCGGAAGAGATAGAAAGTGTCCCCAGAATCATAACTGGTTGGGAAGGGTGGGGGCCATGACGTCAAAGTTGCTCCAACTTTCATGGCCACAAAAACTAGTTTGGAAGAATGCCTGCCCTGTGAGTTCTGCTATACTTACAGACATAATTCCAACGGTTTTAGAATCTTTAGAGTGTTTTCTATCCAATAATAATTTTATTTGCATATATTAGCAAATATATTTGCATATATTAGCAATTTTTGACAGATTTTTTTTCCAGTTTACTAGGGGTACCCAATCTCTCCAAAGGGGGCGTATGTCTGCCATATCCTTAACAGGTTTTAAGGAGAAGTATATCTCTAATTCTATGCATAACACTTGTATCTTATATTAAAGTTTATGATGAGTATTTCTATAAATTGATTTGGCTCTGCAAATTCACCGGATGTTTTCGAGGCACAACATAGCTTTTTTTGGATATAAATAGGAACTTTATCGAACAAAACATACATGTATTGTGTAAAATGAAGTCCTATGAGTGCCATCTGATGAAGATCATCAAAGGTTAGGGATTAATTTTATCTCTATTTCTGCTTTTTGTTATTCCTCCCTTTGGCTGGAAAATGGCTGTGTGTTTTTTCGACTTGGCTATGACCTAACATAATCATATGTTGTGCTTTCGCTGTAAAGCCTTTTTTTGAAATTGGACTCGATGGGTAGATTAACATACCTTCCCTTACAAGAAGTTAAGCTTTAATTTGGTGTATTGTACTTGTGAATGTATGAAAGTTACATATTTCAAAAAAATATTTTTTAATATTGCGCGCTGCATTTTCAGTGGAATGTTGTCGAGGGGTTCCGCTAATTAAGACATTACGTCTAAACGTGACCCAGTGGGATCTATGAAGACATTACCTCTAAACGTAACCCAATGGGACGATCTCTGAAGACATTACCTCTAAACGTGACCCAATGGGACGATCTCTGAAGACATTACCTCTAAACGTGACCCAATGGGATGATCTCTGAAGACATTACCTCTAAACGTGACCCAATGGGACGATCTCTGAAGACATTACCTCTTTACGTGACCAACGGGACGATCTCTGACGACATTCTAGGTAGTTTAAGGGATTTGATGTTACTATGAGCAGTGCATGCAAAACCTTTAGCCTCTCTCTCCCTCTCTCTCTTATCCTTCTATCTCTCTCTCTCTTTCCCCCTCTCCCTTTCTATCTCTCTCTCTCCCTCTCTAGCCATCGCTCTCTCTCTCCTTCTCTCTTTCTCCCTCTCTCCTTCTCTCTTTCTCCCTCTATCCATCTCTCGCGTTCTCCCTCTATCCATCTCTCGCGTTCTACCTCTATCCATCTCTCGCGTTCTCCCTCTATCCATCTCTCGCGTTCTCCCTCTATCCATCTCTCGCGTTCTCCCTCTATCCATCTCTCGCGTTCTCCCTCTATCCATCTCTCGCGTTCTCCCTCTATCCATCTCTCGCGTTCTCCCTCTATCCATCTCTCGCGTTCTACCTCTATCCATCTCTCGCGTTCTCCCTCTATCCATCTCTCGCGTTCTCCCTCTATCCATCTCTCGCGTTCTCCCTCTATCCATCTCTCGCGTTCTCCCTCTATCCATCTCTCGCGTTCTCCCTCTATCCATCTCTCGCGTTCTCCCTCTATCCATCTCTCGCGTTCTCCCTCTATCCATCTCTCGCGTTCTCCCTCTATCCATCTCTCGCGTTCTCCCTCTATCCATCTCTCGCGTTCTCCCTCTATCCATCTCTCGCGTTCTCCCTCTCTCCATCTCTCGCGTTCTCCCTCTCTCCATCTTTTGCGTTCTCCCTCTCTCCATCTCTCGCGTTCTCCCTCTCTCCATCTCTCGCGTTCTCCCTCTCTCCATCTCTCGCGTTCTCCCTCTCTCCATCTCTCTCTCTCTCTCTCTCTCTCTCTCTCTCTCTCTCTCTCTCTCTCTCTCTCTCTCTCTCTCTCTCTCTCCAGCACTGTTTTCCGTGTGTGTATATGCATGGGTATTTAAGTGTGTTTCGGTATATTGATGCTTACAATTTTTTTTTCGTATTGAGTGCTTGGAACTTAATTTTATCATATATGTTCGAAGATGAAGAAAAAACAACTGAAATTCAGTTTGGCAAAAATAATGTTTGTTACAATGGAATGTTTCTCATTACAGTCAATAATCAACAGACAACAAAGACTATTTTAATGAAGAATATGAAGTGAAAATATAAAACAGAGACACTTCCCTGGCAGCCAACCACTTTTAATGCGTTGAATGTGGCCTCTTTTGATGATGTCTCCCTTGTTTGAAATGGAGTAAATAAAGATGTTTGAGTCAGGTTTTTTTTTCAGCTTCGCAAAAGGTCAGAAGTCTAACATAACTGTAGTGTATTACTCTGAGAAAACACATGGTAGGGAGATGATATGAAAATACATGCTGTAGCCTGTAAACAATTACTTTTCACCTCTTTGAAAAGCATAATGTTTTTGTGGCTGAATCAATAGGTTTAACAAAGTCTTGTGAAACATAGAGTTAAAGAGTTTTATTTTAGTTGACCTCTGGCTGACCTTGTCTTTGCCTGACTGACTGACAGTATTGAGAACCAATCACAGAGGAATGTTGGTTAGAAACGTATATTAAATAAATGTCTAACTGAGAACAATCTACCGGTAGAATGGGTTTGAAAATCACAACTGTTCATCTTTTGCAAAAAATCCCATTTGGATTTAACAATTTCAAGTGTATATCAATTCAAAAATGTTTTTTTTTTTGGCTAGATATGAAAAATGTTATCAGCTATCCTGAAAAACATGACAGACCATTACCATTCTGCTTGTGTGTGAATGCTGGGTGCTTTGACACACCAGTGAAATATTTGGATAATATTTTTACCCATCCCCCAACACAGTCAACCAAGAGTCAAGACTACATTACCCATCCCCCAACACAGTCAACCAAGAGTCAAGACTACATTACCCATCCCCCAACACTGTCAACCATATTATTCTTAACCATTTTGCACAAACCAGATAGAAATGCAACAATATGACTGTGAAACTATATATTCACCGTATTATGAATGAATTGTGGTTTATTTGGTAGCCTTTCGTAGTGTGACTGATTTTACTAATTTCATTAGTACTGTACAAGGTGCACTATTTAATAGATTCCCCCGCTCCCCCTACCTCGGGATTCCAGTGGGGAGACTTGAGGTCGACCTACCCCCGTCCCCCTCCCCATCTTGTACTTCTGAGTGGGAGACCTTCCCAGGCAGTAGCGTACCTTGCTCACAACCCAGAATCAGGGCGCCCACTCCGACAAGGTTAATTGACCCCCAGTCCGACACGGTGACATGATATCATGGACGTGACGTACAAATGAGCAATAGAAAACGGATCGCGCAAATGTCACCATTCCACATTTTTTTTGTGCGGGGACCATGTGTCGCCCCCGGCAAGATTTAGTCCTGGGCGGCTGCCCATGTCGCCTATACCTAAATCCGCCACTGGGCCTGGGCCACTCATGGACATTCAGAGACTTGTCCCAAAGCCACTCCTGCATTGTTTTAGCTGTGTGTTTAGGGTTGTTGTCCTGTTGGAAGGTGAACCTCCACCCCAGTCTGATGTCCTGAGTGCTCCGGAGCAGGTTTTCATCCAGGATCTCTCTGTACTTTGCTCCATTCACCTTTCCCTTGATCCTGACTAGTCTCCCAGTTCCTGCCGCTGAAAAACATCCCCACAGCATGATGCTGCCACCACCATGCGTCACCTAAGGGATGGTGCCAGGTTTCCTCCAGACGTGACGCTTGGCATTCAGGCAAAATAGTTCAATATTGGTTTCATCAAACCAGATAATCTTGTTTCTCATGGTCTGAGAGTCCTTTAGGTGCCTTTTGGCAAACTTCAAGCGGTGGTGTCATGAGCCTTTTTCTGAGGTGTGACTTCCATTTGGCCACTCTACTGTAAAGGCCTGAATGGTGGAGTGCTGCAGAGATGGTTGTCGTTCTGAAAGGTTCTCCCATCTCTGGAGCTCTGCCAGAGTGGTCATCGGGTTCTTGGTCACCTCCCTGACTAAGGCCCTTCTCCCCAACCGGGCAGTCAGCTCTAGGAAGAGTCTTGGTGGTTCCAAACTTCTTCCATTTACGAATGATGGAGGCCACTGTGTTCTTGGGGACGTTCAATACTGCTGAAATGTTTTGGTACCTTCCCCAGATATATCCCTCAACAAAATCCTGTCTCTGAGCTCTGTGGACAATTCGTTCGACCTCACGGCTTGGTTTTTGCTCTGACATGCACTATCAACTGTGGGACCTTATATAGGAAGGTGTGTGCCTTTCTAAATCATGTCCAATCAACTGAACTTACCACAGGTGAACTCCAATCAAGTTGCAGAAACATCTCAAGGATGATACATTTCGAGTATCAACATCAAAGGGTCTATAAAGGGTCTGAAAATAAGGTATTTCAGTTTTTTATTTGTAATACATTTCTAAAAACCTGTTGTCGCTTTCTCATTATAAGGTATTGCGTGTAGATTAATGAGGAAAAAATATATTTAATACATTTTTAGAAGAAGGCTGTAACGGAACAAAATGTGGAACAAGTCAAGTGGTCGTATTAATACTTAATGCACTGCATGTTAAGTTAGTTGTATTGTGCACATACTTCAAGACAACATCAACTTGAAATGTACTGTATGTGAGCCATGTATTATAAAGAATAATTTGTGACACATATGATCCATAACAGAAAAGCTTAGTCTACAAACACAAAAACAAACAATCAGCTGGTCTCCTAGCCCTTCAGCCTGCCTGGCCCAAAGCTACATTTAGTGACAAAAAGAAGGGGGTTAAGGAAAGAAAGCAGGAAAGAGGGAAGTGGAAAGGTTGTGCGATGAAGAGCTTGCCAGGTGATTACAATTATTTTCAAATGCAGCTTATGCCCTGATACTGAGCCCTCTATTCCCCTCCCCATCTTCCTCTCCCCACTCTACCTCTCTCCCTCTACCTCTCTATCCCTCTCTCCCTCTCTCCCTCTATCCCTCTACTTCTCTATCCCTCTCTCCCTCTCTCTCTCTCTCTCCCTCTCTCTCTCTCTCCCTCTCTCTCTCTATCCCTCTACCTCTCAATCCCTCTATATCTCTCTCTCTCTATCCCTCTACATCTCAATCCCTCTCTCCCTCTACCTCTCTATCCCTCTCTCCCTTTCTCTCTCTATCCCTCTACCTCTCTATCCCTTTCTCACTCTCTCCCTCTCTCCCTCTATCCCTCTCTCCTTCTCCCCCCCTCTCCCTCTATCTCTCTATCCCTCTACCTCTCCATCCCTCTATCTCTCTTTCTCTATCCCTCTACATCTCAATCTCAATGTATGTGTGTGTGTGTGTGTGTGTGTGTGTGTGTGTGTGTGTGTGTGTGTGTGTGTGTGTGTGTGTGTGTGTGTGTGTGTGTGTGTGTGTGTGTGTGTGTGTGTGTCATAGGGAGAAGGGAATATTACTCACAGGACATTTAAATCGACAGAGAATTTTACGCTAGTTACGGCTTGTCGTCAACTTACTGTGACATAAAGTCCTGCAGCAATTTGTTATTAGAAGTTTGGACAAATCCTCTGTCAAACCCTTCCTCCGTGTCCCCTTGTCCCCTGTTCAGTGTATCAGTATGTCTGGTGTCACAATAGAAGCTGCACATACAGAAGTTAAGAACCATCTCTGTTCTGAGTTCATTTCTAAAGTAGTGGTATGGCCTTTACCTGCCAGTGTGTGTGCATATATATTCATACATCTGCTAATTAATAATGTGGGAATTGAGCAGGTTGAGGTGACTAGACTGCTTGGTGTAACCCTGGATTGTAAACTGTCATGGTCAACACATGTTGATACAACAGTAGCTGAGATAGGGAGAAGTCTGTCCACAATAAAGCGATGCTCTGCCTTCTTAACACTATCAACAAGGCAGATCCTACAGACTCTAGTTTTGGTGCACCTGGACTACTGTTCAGTCGTGAGGTCAGGTGTCACAAAGAGGACTTAGGAAAATTGGCTCAGAACAGGGCAGCATGGCTGGACCTTAGATGTACAACGAGGACTAACATGAATAACATGCATGTCAATCTCTCCTGGCTCAAAGTGGAGGAGAGATTGACTTCATCACTAGTTGTATTTGTGAGAGGTATTGACATGTTGAATGCACTGAGATGTCTGTTTGAACTACTGCCGCACAGCTCAGACACCCATGCAGATAACAGATAACAATATACCTTATGGAACAGAGGGGACTGTGAAGCAACACACACGTAGGCACAGACACGTGCATACACACACACATGATAACATACGCACTATACACGCATGTACAAATGGATTTTGAGCTGAGGATACGTGGAAGTAGTCTAGGGGCCTGAGGGTACACACTTAGTGTATTGTGAAATATGTTGTGAATGTATTGTAACATGTTTAAAACTGTAAAACTGCCTTAATTCAGCCGGAAACCAGGAAGAGTAGCTGCTGCCTTGAAAGCAACAAATGGGGATCCGTAATAAATACAAATACAAATAAATTGTCAGTACATACATAGAGTCAGTATATTAATAGAGTCAGTATATTAATAGAGTCAGTATATTAATAGAGTCAGTATATTAATAGAGTCAGTATATTAATGGTGTCAGTATATTAATAGAGTCAGTATATTAATAGTGTCAGTATATTAATAGTGTCAGTATATTAATAGAGTCAGTATATTAATGGTGTCAGTATATTAATAGAGTCAGTATATTAATAGTGTCAGTATATTAATAGTGTCAGTATATTAATAGAGTCAGTACATACATAGAGTCAGTATATTAATAGAGTCAGTATATTAATGGTGTCAGTATATTAATGGTGTCAGTATATTAATAGAGTCAGTATATTAATAGAGTCAGTATATTAATAGTGTCAGTATATTAATAGTGTCAGTATAATAATAGTGTTAGTATATTAATATTGACAGTGTATAAATAGAGTCAGTATGTTAATAGAGTCAGTATATTAATGGAGTTAGTATATTAATAGTGTCAGTATAATCATAGAGTGTCAGTATATTCAGTGTCAGTATATTCAGAGTGTCAGTATATTCAGAGTGTCAGTATTTTAATAGAGTCAGTATTTTAATAGAGTCAGTATATTAATAGAGTCAGTATATTAATAGAGTCAGTATATTAATAGAGTCAGTATATTAATAGAGTCAGTATATTAATGGTGTCAGTATATTAATAGAGTCAGTATATTAATAGAGTCAGTATATTAATGGTGTCAGTATATTAATAGAGTCAGTATATTAATAGAGTCAGTATATTAATGGTGTCAGTATATTAATAGAGTCAGTATATTAATGGTGTCAGTATATTAATAGAGTCAGTATATTAATAGTGTCAGTATATTAATAGTGTCAGTATATTAATAGAGTCAGTACATACATAGAGTCAGTATATTAATAGAGTCAGTATATTAATGGTGTCAGTATATTAATGGTGTCAGTATATTAATAGAGTCAGTATATTAATAGTGTCAGTATAATAATAGTGTTAGTATATTAATATTGACAGTGTATAAATAGAGTCAGTATGTTAATAGAGTCAGTATATTAATGGAGTTAGTATATTAATAGTGTCAGTATAATCATTGAGTGTCAGTATATTCAGAGTGTCAGTATATTCAGAGTGTCAGTATATTCAGAGTGTCTGTATAATAATAGTGACAGTATATTAACGCGGTGACCGTATATTAATATTATCAGCATATTAAAAGCTTAAGAATATAAATAGAGTCAGTATATTCATAGTGTCAGTATAATAATAGTGACAGTATATTAACACGGTGACAGTATATTAATATTATCAGCATATTAAAAGCTTAAGAATATAAATAGAGTCAGTATATTCATAGTGTCAGTATATATATAGAGTGACAGTATATTCATAGTTGTCACTCCCTGGTCTTAGTATTCTGTCTTCTCTTTATTATTTTGGTTAAGCCAGGGTGTGACAGGGGTGAATTATGTGTTTTGTCTTGTCTAGGGGTTTTGTAGATTGATGGGGTTGTGTTTAGTATAGTAGTCTAGGTAAGTCTATGGTTGCCTAAGTGGTCCTCAATCAGAGGCAGGTGTTTATCGTTGTCTCTGATTGGGAACCATATTTAGGCAGCCATATTCTTTGAGTATTTGGTGGGTGATTGTTCCTGTCTCTGTGTTTGTTGCACCAGATAGGGCTGTTTTGGTTTTTCACGTTTCTTGTTTTGTATATTGTTCGTATTTTTCATCTTTCATTAAAGATGTATAAAGATAACCACGCTGCATTTTGGTCCTCCTCTCTTTCACCAGAAGAAAACCGTTACAGAATCACCCACCACAAAAGGACCAAGCGGCGTGTTGACAGGCAGCGGCAGCAGGAGCTGTGCAAAGAGGAATGGACATGGGGGGATGAATTGGACAGTAAAAGACCCTGGGCACAGCCAGGAGAATATCGCCGCCCCAAAGAAGAGCTGGAGGCAGCGAAAGCGGAGAGGCGCTGGTATGAGGAGAAAGCACGGCAGCGCGGATGGAAGCCAAAAGTCAGCCCCAAAAATGTATTGGGGGGCCACAGGGAAAGTGTGGCAGAGTCAGGAGTCAGACCTGAGCAAACTCCCCCTGTTTATCGTAAGGAGCCAAGGAGGAAACCAGAGCCGGTGTTGGAGGTGAGCGAAGCAGAGACTGTGAAGGAGTTAATGGGGAATTTGAGGAGAGAGTTATGAGGGAGTTGCTGTGTTGGTGCTCTAGGTACGGAATTCGCCCGACGGAGCGTGTCGGGGATTTGATGGCACCTGGGTCAGCTCTCCATACTCGTCCTGAGGTGCGTGCTAGTCGGCTGGTGAAGATTGTGCCAGCCTCACGCACCAGGCCTCCTGTGCACCTCCCTAGCCTTGCACGTCCTGTGCCAGCTCAGCGCTACAGTGCGCCTAGCAAAGCTAACCGTGGCGGGCGTGGTACTGGTCAGGCACCGTGTTATGCGGTGGAACGCACGCTGTCCCCAGTACGCTTGCTTAGCCCAGTACGCTACATCTCAGCTCCTCACATCTTCCGGGCTAGGGTGAAGATCCAGCCAGGGCGGTTGATGCCAGCCCTGTTCTCAAGATCTCCAGTACGCCTTCACGGTCCGGTCCATCCAGTGCCACCTCCACACACCAGCCCTCCGGTGGCAGCTCCCCGCACCAGGCTTCCTGTGCGTGTCCTGGGCCCTGTACCACCAGTGCCAGCACCACGCACCAGGCCTACAGTGCGCTTCGCCTGTCCTGCGCTGCCAGAGCCTTCCTCCTGTCCAGCGCTGCCAGAGCCTTCCTCCTGTCCAGCGCTGCCAGAGTCGCCCGCCTGTCCAGCGCTGCCGGAGCCTTCCTCCTCGCCAGCGCCGCCGGAGTCTCCCGCCTGTCCAGAGCCGCCAGAGTCTCCCGTCTGTCATGAGCCGCCAGAGTCTCCCGTCTGTCATGAGCCGCCAGAGTCTCCCGTCTGTCAGCATGGAGCAGCCAGAGCCGCCAGTCAGCATGGAGCAGCCAGAGCCGCCAGTCAGCAGGGAGCAGCCAGAGCCGCCAGTCAGCCAGGATCCGCCAGATCCGTCAGTCTGCCAGGATCCGCCAGTAAGCCAGGATCCGCCAGAGCCGCCAGTAAGCCAGGATTCGCCAGAGCCACTAGTCAGCCAGGATCCGCCAGAGCCGCCAGTCAGCCAGGATCCGCCATTCAGCCAGGATCCACCAGTCAGCCAGGATCTGCCAGAGCCATCAACCTCCCTGAGCTTCCTCTCAGTCCTGAGCTTCCTCTCAGTCCTGAGCTTCCTCTCAGTCCTGAGCTACCCCTCAGTCCTGAGCTACCCCTCAGTCCTGAGCTACCTCAGTCCCGAGCTGACGCTCAGTCCGGAGCTGCCCCTCAGTCCAGTGGGGCACTCTGTTAGCGTTCCCTCTTGGCGAGGCGTTCTCTCTTGGCGAGGGTCGCAAATCAAAGGACGCTAAGGAGGTGGACTAAGACTATGTTCGAGTGGGGTCCACGTCCCGCGCCAGAGCCGCCAACGTGGACAGACGCCCACCCACACCCTCTCCTATGGGTTTAGGTGTGCGGCCGTGAGGCCTTTGGAGGGGGGGGGGGGGGTACTGTCACGCCCTGGTCTTAGTATTCTGTCTTCTCTTTATTATTTTGGTTAAGCCAGGGTGTGACATGGGTGAATTATGTGTTTTGTCTTGTCTAGGGGTTTTGTAGATTGATGGGGTTGTGTTTAGTATAGTAGTCTAGGTAGGTCTATGGTTGCCTAGAGTGGTTCTCAATCAGAGGCAGGTTTTTATCGTTGTCTCTGATTGGGAACCATATTTAGGCAGCCATATTCTTTGAGTATTTGGTGGGTGATTGTTCCTGTCTCTGTGTTTGTTGCACCAGATAGGGCTGTTTCGGTTTTTCACGTTTCTTGTTTTGTATATTGTTCGTATTTTTCATCTTTCATTAAAGATGTAGAAAGATAACCACGCTGCATTTTGGTCCTCCTCTCTTTCACCAGAAAGTCGGTTGGTGCCAGCCCTGCTCTCAAGATCTCCAGTACGCCTTCACGGTCCGGTCCATCCAGTGCCACCTCCACACACCAGCCCTCCGGTGGCAGCTCCCCGCACCAGGCTTCCTGTGCGTGTCCTGGGCCCAGTACCACCAGTGCCAGCACCACGCACCAGGCCTACAGTGCGCTTCGCCTGTCCAGCGCTGCCAGATCCTTCCTCCTCTCCAGCGCTGCCGGAGTCTTTGTCCTCCTCTCTTTCACCAGAAGAAAACCGTAACAATAGTGTCAGTATATTAACAGAGTGAGAGTATATTAACAGAGTGAGAGTATATAAATATAGTTAGTATATTCATAGAGTCAAAATATGAATAGTGTCTGTAAATTAATTGTTTAAGTATGTATATAGAGTCAGTATATTTATAGTCAGTACATTCATAGAGTCCGTATATTAGTAGAGTCCGTATATTAGTAGAGTCCGTATATTAGTAGAGTCCGTATATTAATAGAGTCAGTATATTAATAGAGTCAGTATATTAATAGAGTCAGTATATTAATAGAGTCAGTATATTAGTAGAGTCAGTATATTAGTAGAGTCAGTATATTAGTAGAGTCAGTATATTAGTAGAGTCAGTATATTAGTAGAGTCAGTATATTAGTAGAGTCAGTATATTAATAGAGTCAGTATATTAATAGAGTCAGTATATTAATAGAGTCAGTATATTAATAGAGTCAGTATATTAATAGAGTCAGTAAATTCATAGCTTCAGTTAATTAATTTTGTCTTTATATTCATAGTGTCAGTATTTTAATAGTGTCAGTATAATAATAGTGTTAGTATATTAATATTGACAGTGTATAAATAGAGTCAGTATGTTAATAGAGTCAGTATATTAATGGAGTTAGTATATTAATAGTGTCAGTATAATCATAGAGTGTCAGTATATTCAGAGTGTCAGTATATTCAGAGTGTCAGTATATTCAGAGTGTCAGTATTTTAATAGTGTCAGTATTTTAATAGTGTCAGTATATTAATGGTGTCAGTATATTAATGGTGTCAGTATATTAATAGAGTCAGTATATTAATAGAGTCAGTATATTAATAGAGTCAGTATATTAATAGAGTCAGTATATTAATAGAGTCAGTAAATTCATAGCTTCAGTTAATTAATTTTGTCTTTATATTCATAGTGTCAGTATTTTAATAGAGTCCGTATATACATAGAGCCAGTATCTTCAAAGTGTCAGTATGTTAATAGTGTCAGTATGTTATTAATAGTGTCAGTATATTAATGTTGTCAATATGTTAATTGTCACGTTCGTTGATGGAAGAATCAGACCAAGGTGCAGTGTTGTAAGCGTACATAGTCTAATTAGATGAACACTAAACAAAAATAACAAACTACAACCGAACGTGAAGCTATACGCAGTGCAGAACGCAACTACACACAAACAAGATCCCACAACTAAAGGTGGAAAAAAGGCTGCCTAAGTGTGATCCCCAATCAGAGACAACGATAGACAGCTGCCTCTGATTGGGAACCATACCCGGCCAACAAAGAAATAGAAAATCTAGAATGCCCACCCAAATCACACCCTGACTTAACCAAATAGATAAATTAAAAGGCTCTCTAAGGTCAGGGCGTGACATTAATAGTGTCAATATATTCATGGTGTCACTACATTATTAATAGTGTCAGTATATTCATGTAGTCAGTATATTCATGTGGTCATCATGTGTAATTTTGCACATTTGCACATGCTGATGGCCTTACCACCCTGTGTGTGTGTGTGCGTGTGTGTGCGTGTGTGCGTGTGTGCGCGTGTGCGCGCGTGTGTGTGTGCGCGCAGGTTTAACTATTCTTGAACAACGGCAGACATTTTGTTATTCCCAACAAGGTAAAATGCTATTTCTACAGGTATAGGGTTAGCTACCCTCCAGTCATGTTCTTGGAGAGCTACCCTCCAATCCTGTTCCTGGAGAGCTACCCTCCAGTCATGTTCTTGGAGAGCTATCCTCCAATCCTGTTCCTGGAGAGCTACCCTCCAGTTCTGTTCCTGGAGAGCTATCCTCCAATCCTGTCCCTGGAGAGCTACTCTCCAATCTTTTTCCTGGAGAGCTACCCTCCAATCCTGTTCCTGGAGAGCTACCCTCCAATCCTGTTCCTGGAGAGCTATCCACCAATCTTGTTCCTGGAGAGCTACCCTCCAATCCTGTTCCTGGAGAGCTACCCTCCAATCCTGTTCCTGGAGAGCAACCCTCCAATCCTGTTTGGAGCATTCATTAACCCGTACGGCATGACGAGATATTCATAGTGCCCATAAGTAGTGCTAAATGCCGTCTTCCACTCATCTCCTCCCTTGATACGCACCAGGTTGTAAACGCTCCTGAGGTTCAAGTTTGTGAAGAAGCGCGCCCTGTGTGATGACTCTGTCATACTGGCTATGAGACGTAGTGGGTAACTATATTTTATAGTGATCTGATTCAAATCTCGATAGTCAATACACGGGTGCAAACCTCTATTCTTCTTCTTCACAAAAATTAAACTTGGGGAGGCAGGTGAAATGGAAGGTGCAATGTATCCTGTCCCAGAGATTTGGTGACATATGTTTCCATAGCCACAGTCTCCTCCTGTGACAGAGGATACACGTGACTCCTGGGAAGTGCAGCATCTACCAGAAGATCTATCGCACAATCCCCCGGGTCGATGGGGTGGTAATTGAGTCGCCTTCTTTTTACAGAAGGCAAGTGCAAAATCTGCAATATTTGGAAAAAATGTGCATGGTGGATACCTGGTTTGGACTCTCCACTGTAGTGGCACCTAAGGAAACACCTACACACCTCCCTGAACACTGATGAGACCATCCCTTGAGAGCCCTCTGTTGCCACGAAATAATAGGATCATGAGAGGCCAACCAGGGAAGGCCCAACACAACAGGAAACGCAGGAGAGTCGATCAAAAAGAGGCTAATTCTCTCCCCATGTTTCTCCTGCGTTATCATACGGAGTGGAGCTGTGACCTCCCTGATTAGCCCTGACCCCAACGGACGACTATCTAAGGCATGTACAGGGATGGGGACATCAACAGGAACAATAGGAATCTCTAAACTAAGTGCAAAGGTAAATAAAGTTCCCACCTGCGCCTGAATCTACTAGCGCGTTTAATGCTGGGAATGCTGGGACAACTCAGGAAAGGCAACATACAACCACGTGTGCCACAGGGAACTGTGGGTGAGGTGTGTGCCTACTCCGCCTGCCACCTCGATTACCTGGAGAACCTCCCCAACCTCCCCTGTCCTCTGCGGCCACAGTTGGTGCAGGGAACAGTCCTCCCTCCGGTCCCCCTCATAGCATCACCTCTGACGGACGTCGATCTGGATGTCCGCGGGATGCCAACAGGTTATCCAGCTGGATGGATAGGTCCACCAGCTGGTCCAGATTAAGGGTGGTGTCCCTGCAGGCTAACTCCCTGCGAACGTCCTCGCGTAAACTACACCTGTAGTGGTCGATCATGGCCCGCTCATTCCATCCTGCGCCGGCGGCCAGAGTTCTAAAGTCCAGAGCGAACAAGCGTTCCCTCGCCGCTCTCACCTCAGGTGGATGATCGAAAACCGCCCGGGAGCAGCGGGCGAAATCTTCGTAATTGTCCAACGTCAGTCCTTCTTCTCTCCAGATAGCATTGGCCCAGACCAGTGCTTTTCCAGTCAGACAAGAGTTGTGGGTGCTCACTCTCTCGCGTCCTGAGGGGGCTGGTTGAACAGCTGCCAGGTAGAGCTCCAGCTGTAGAAGGAACCCCTGGCACCCGGCAGCCGTTCCATCATATGGTCCCGGGAGCGAGAGTCGAATCCCACTGGATTCTAATGATGTAGGAAGTTTAGATCTCTGGGTCGGTTGTTGTGGGAGCTGGGAGGGTGCTGAAGGGGGGAGTGGAAAACCCCCTCTCTCCCATCGGTCCATGGTTTGCAGCACGAGATCCATGGCTGTACCGAAACTCTGTAACATGGTCGCGTGCTGCTGAACACGTCCTCCATTGGGAGAGGATGGCTGGCTGTACCTGCTGACTCCATAATATGGTGCGTTATTCTCTGAGGAAGTTGGTAAAAATTAATAAATGCAGAGTCAGGCACAGGACACAGTTCTGAGTAATAATCCAAGATTTACTCAATAAATGGTAAGATTCCAACAAGGAACATATACAATAAACTAAAGCACAAACAACGAGAACCCACATGACAAACAATAATGCACAAAACAGAGATGGAAATCAGAGGGTTAAATAAGGAACATAATTAGTGGAATAGAAACCAGGTGTGTAATAATCAAGACAGAACAAAAAGCGAATGAAACATGTATCGGTGGTGTCTAGAAAGACGGTGATGTCGACCGTCGAACACCGCCCGAAGAAGGAGAGGGACTAACTTCGGCCGAAGTCGTGACATTATCAGAATAAGTTATCCAAATTCCTTCATCTTGTATGGTTAATTCTTGTGGCTTTGTCATGCTTAAATTGTTCCACATGTCCCGAAACTGATTTTGATCAATTGCGTTTTCAATTTCATCAAGTGTATTATTGGTATTATTATGTCTCTTGCATTTCAGTGTGTTATTACTGTTTTAGAGTTTGAAGTATTAATAGCGCAGCTCTGGGTTGTTTTGCTCCTTAGGTGTTTTCTAATTGTTTTAAATTAGTTTTCAAACTATTTTTCAGAAACGTTTATTTATTTTTTTCTGATGTTGCATTTCTATGGTTTTATCAAATTTGCTTTTGATGCTGCTTTTTGGAATAGGCAATTGATGTTTTGAGTAGCCAACTTGACACCTTTTTTGTTTTGATGTGGTGAGTTATTGATGACCTGTGTAGAGCTCATCATTTCATTTGAGTTCAATGTTTCAATTAATCTCTCTGCACTGTTTGGAGCCCATCTGTACGGTTGGTTCATGTAGAGTTTATTGGGCTGTTTGATTTAATGAGTATTGCTGGTTAATTTCTTCAGAAACATGTTGATCTGACTGTAATCTGACAATGGTGTCTGTGGTCTGACAGTGAATGCACTAATGGACGAGGGGTCGATGTCAGTGATGGCATAATCGACTACACTTATCCCAACAGCAGAGCAGTAAGTAAACTGACCTAAAGAGTCCCCTCTGATTCTACCATTAAGCATGTACAGGCCTAAGGCTTGACAGAGATGCACTAACTCCTCAGCATTTTTGTTCAGTATTTGGTCAGGACTGTTTCTATTATTTATAATAGGGCTGCTGTACAAGTAGGGGTGTCCAAATATGTGGTGGTTACCTCCCGCATCAGCATAGTCACGCTCATAACCTGATCTCACATTGACATTTCCACAAGGAAGCATGAATTATTTCTGTATGGAGATTGTCAAAAAACTGATCATCATAAGATGATGATTCTGAAGGAGGAGCATAAGCTGCACATATGTACACATACTTTTCACAATATATTGTACCATCGTTAGGTTTTAGGCAAACGTGGTTATTAATTTATTCCAGAAGCACACCACCCTGCATACCACTGCTGGCTTGCTTCTGAAGCTAAGCAGGGTTGGTCCTGGTCAGTCTCTGGATGGAAGACCAGATGTTGCTGGAAGTGGTGTTGGAGGGCCAAACGTATCCCAAAACCCCAGGGCAGGGATTGGGGACACTGCCCTTTCGGATGGGATGTTGAACAGGTGTCCTGACTCTCTGAGATCATTAAAGATCCAATGACAGTTATTGTAAGAGTAGGGGTGTTAACCCTGGTGTCCTGACTGAGGTCATTAAAGATCCCATGGTACTTATCGTAAGAGTAGGGGTGTTAACCCTGGTGTCCTGACTGAGGTCATTAATGATCCCATGGTACTTATCGTAAGAGTAGGGGTGTTAACCCTGGTGTCCTGACTGAGGTCATTAAAGATCCCATGGCACTTATCGTAAGAGTAGGTGTGTTAACCCTGGTGTCCTGGCTAAATTAACAATCTGGCCCTCAAACCATCATGGTCACCTAATAATCCCCAGTTTACAATTGGCTCATTCATCCCCCTCCTTTCCCCTGTAACTATTCCCCAGGTCGTTGCTGTAAATGTGTTCTCAGTTAACTTACCTGGTTAAATAACAAAATAATACCTTTTTTCATTTAATTTTCATTTGCTTCAGTGCTAAGTCTTGCTTTTGCCAAATGATGATTCCACCTGAGTCCTGACCTTGTTTCACATTTGTATGTTTTATTGATGGTAGTAAACATTCTCTATTACCTGAGTGACATTGAGTATCAATGTCTCCACGACACCATGTTTCCAGTAGGATTATTGTGAATAGTTTTGTCCCTGAATATACCTAGAGCTGATAGTTAATGATCTAGTTTATAATAAGCAATATTCACTGGTTTGAGTAAAGTACATAGATTTTAATCAAAAAAATGATACAAAATGAAAATAAAATAAAGAAATATCCAGTATCAGTCAAAAGTTTGGAAACACTTAATGTCTAATATTTTCTACGCAGTAGAATAATAGTGAAGACATGAAAACTATGAAATAACACATATGGAACCATGTAGTAACCAAAAAATGGCATTATTGGCATTCTCTCAACCTGCTTCACCTGGAATGCTTTTCCAACCATCTTAATGGAGTTCCTGCATATGCTGAGCACTTGTTGGCTGCTTTTCCTTCACTCTGCGGTCCAACTCATTCAAAACCATCTCAATTGGGTTGAGGTCGGTTGATTGCGGCTGCCAGGTCATCTGATGTAGCTCTCCTTCTTGGTCAAATAGCCCTTACACAGCCTGGAGGTGTGTTGGGTCATTGTCCAGTTGAAAAACAAATGATAGTCCAACTAAGCGCAACCAGATGGGAGGGCGTATCGCTGCAGAATGTCAATTTCTCATGTTTCTTGTCCCAAGCAAGTCTCTTCTTCTGATTGGTGTCCTTTAGTAGTGTTTTCTTTGCAGCAATTCAACCATGAAGGCCTGATTCACGCAGTCTCCTCTGAACAGTTGATGTTGAGATGTGTCTGTTACTTGAACTCTGTGAAGCATTTATTTGAGTTGCAATCTGAGATGCAGTTAACTCTAATGGACTTATCCTCTGCAGTAGAGGCAACTCTCGATCCTCCTTTCCTGTGGCGGTCCTCATGAGAGCCAGTTAACTCTAATGGACTTATCCTCTGCAGCAGAGGTAACTCTGGATCCTCCTTTCCTGTGGCGGTCCTCATGACAGCCAGGTAACTCTAATGGACTTATCCTCTGCAGCAGAGGTAACTCTGGGTCCTCCTTTCCTGTGGCGGTCCTCATGAGAGCCAGTTAACTCTAATGGACTTATCCTCTGCAGTAGAGGTAACTCTCGATCCTCCTTTCCTGTGGCAGTCCTCATGAGAGCCAGTTAACTCTAATGGACTTATCCTCTGCAGCAGAGGTAACTCTGGATCCTCCTTTCCTGTGGCGGTCCTCATGAGAGCCAGGGAACTCTAATGGACTTATCCTCTGCAGTAGAGGTAACTCTCGATCCTCCTGTGGCGGTCCTCATGAGAGCCAGTTAACTCTAATGGACTTATCCTCTGCAGCAGAGGTAACTCTCGATCCTCCTTTCCTGTGGCGGTCCTCATGACAGCCAGGTAACTCTAATGGACTTATCCTCTGCAGTAGAGGTAACTCTCGATCCTCCTTTCCTGTGGCGGTCCTCATGAGAGCCAGTTAACTCTAATGGACTTATCCTCTGCAGCAGAGGTAACTCTGGATCCTCCTTTCCTGTGGCGGTCCTCATGACAGCCAGTTAACTCTAATGGACTTATCCTCTGCAGCAGAGGTAACTCTGGATCCTCCTTTCCTGTGGCGGTCCTCATGACAGCCAGGTAACTCTAATGGACTTATCCTCTGCAGCAGAGGTAACTCTGGGTCCTCCTTTCCTGTGGCGGTCCTCATGAGAGACAGTTAACTCTAATGGACTTATCCTCTGCAGTAGAGGTAACTCTCGATCCTCCTTTCCTGTGGCGGTCCTCATGACAGCCAGGTAACTCTAATGGACTTATCCTCTGCAGTAGAGGTAACTCTGGGTCTTCCTTTCCTGTGGCGGTCCTCATGACAGCCAGGTAACTCTAATGGACTTATCCTCTGCAGCAGAGGTAACTCTCGATCCTCCTGTCCTGTGGCGGTCCTCATGAGAGCCTGTTTCATTATAGTGTTTGATGGTTTTTGCGACTGCAATTGAAGAAACTTTCAAAGTTCTTGAAATGATCTGCGTTGACTGACCTTCATTTCTTAAAGTAATGATGGACTGCAATTGAAGAAACTTTCAAAGTTCTTGAAATGATCTGCGTTGACTGACCTTCATTTCTTAAAGTAATGATGGACTGTAATTTTTCTTGCTTATTTGAGCTGTTCTTGCCATAATATGGACTTGGTCTTTTACCAAATACAGTGGCACAACACAACTGATTGTCTCAAACACATTAAGAAGGAAATACATTTCACAAATTAACTTTTAACAATGCACACCTGTTAATTGAAATGCATTCCAGGTGACTAACTTGTGAAGTTGGTTGAGAGAATGCCAAGAGTGTGCAAAGCTGTCATCAAGTCAAAGGGTAGCTGCTTTGAAGAATCTCAAATATAACATATATTTAGATTTGTTTAACACTTTTTTGGTTACTACATGATTCCATGTGATATTATTTATCAGTTCTACAACGTAGAAAATACTAAAAATAAATATATATATACAGTGTATACATACTGTACATACACATATATACACACATATACATACATACGCTTACATTTACATACAGTGCCTTGCGAAAGTATTCGGCCCCCTTGAACTTTGCGACCTTTTGCCACATTTCAGGCTTCAAACATAAAGATATAAAACTTTATTTTTTTGTGAAGAATCAACAACAAGTGGGACACAATCATGAAGTGGAACGACATTTATTGGATATTTCAAACTTTTTTAACAAATCAAAAACTGAAAAATTGGGCGTGCAAAATTATTCAGCCCCTTTACTTTCAGTGCAGCAAACTCTCTCCAGAAGTTCAGTGAGGATCTCTGAATG
Organism: Oncorhynchus mykiss; assembly: GCF_013265735.2. Classification (NCBI taxonomy): domain Eukaryota; kingdom Metazoa; phylum Chordata; class Actinopteri; order Salmoniformes; family Salmonidae; genus Oncorhynchus; species Oncorhynchus mykiss. Next base: position 12,005,018 of record NC_048579.1, read on the forward strand.
ATCCAATGTTGACCTAAATGACTAATGATGATAAATACAATCCACCTGTGTGTAATCAAGTCTCCGTATAAATGCACCTGCACTGTGATAGTCTCAGAGGTCCGTTAAAAGCGCAGAGAGCATCATGAAGAACAAGAAACACACCAGGCAGGTCCGAGATACTGTTGTGAAGCCGGATTTGGATACAAAAATATTTCCCAAGCTTTAAACATCCCAAGGAGCACTGTGCAAGCGAATTATATTGAAATGGACGGAGTATCAGACCACTGCAAATCTACCAAGACCTGGCCGTCCCTCTAAACTTTCAGCTCATACAAGGAGAAGACTGATCAGAGATGCAGCCAAGAGGCGCATGATCACTCTGGATGAACTGCAGAGCTCTACAGCTGAGGTGGGAGACTCTGTCAATAGGACAACAATCAGTCGTATATTGCACAAAATCTGGCCTTTATGGAAGAGTGGCAAGAAGAAAGCCATTTCTTAAAGATATCCATAAAAAGTGTTGTTTAAAGTTTGCCACAAGCCACCTGGGAGACACACCAAACATGTGGAAGAAGGTGCTCTGGTCAGATGAAACCAAAATTGAACTTTTTGGCAACAATGCAAAACGTTATGTTTGGCGTAAAAGCAACACAGCTCATCACCCTGAACACACCATCTCCACTGTCAAACATGGTGGTGGCAGCATCATGGTTTGGGCCTGCTTTTCTTCAGCAGGGACAGGGAAGATGGTTAAAATTGATGGGAAGATGGATGGAGCCAAATACAGGACCATTCTGGAAGAAAACCTGATGGAGTCTGCAAAAGACCTGAGACTGGGACGGAGATTTGTCTTCCAACAAGACAATGATCCAAAACATAAAGCAAGATCTACAATGGAATGGTTCATAAATAAACATATCCAGGTGTTAGAATGGCCAAGTCAAAGTCCAGACCTGAATCCAATCAAGAATCTGTAGAAAGAACTGAAAACTGCTGTTCACAAATGCTCTCCATCCAACTCGAGCTGTTTTGCATGGGAATGGGAAAAAAGTTCAGTCTCTCGATGTGCAAAACTGATAGAGACATACCCCAAGCGACTTACAGCTGTAATCGCAGCAAAAGGTGGCGCTACAAAGTATTAACTTAAGGGGGCTGAATAATTTTGCACGCCCAATTTTTCAGTTTTTGATTTGTTAAAAAAGTTTGAAATATCCAATAAATGTTGTTCCACTTCATGATTGTGTCCCACTTGTTGTTGATTCTTCACAAAAAAATACAGTTTTATATCTTTATGTTTGAAGCCTGAAATGTGGCAAAAGGTCGCAAAGTTCAAGGGGGCCGAATACTTTCGCAAGGCACTGTATACCATCACTACATATATTATCATAATTATAATACCAGTGCCAATAAAATATAGAATAGGTTTAAACAAATCCACAAGAATGGAATAAGATTGCACTAAAAATAACTACAATGCAATACATTGCAATCTGCAACCTTTTAGTGTGTGTGTGACAGTGAGAGTGTTTGATTGTGAGTGATGTAAATAAAGGCTCTGTCTTGTCTAGTAGTCTGCGTATTACGTGCAGTAGTTGGCGCACCTCTCCTATATCTGATAGTTATAGGTGTCTTTTGCCGGAGGTTAACACAGCATATGTAGGCTGATGATCTGAATGATACATGGTGTGGATGGCATCATGTGGTGCACTTCTCTGAAGGAGAATGTTCTGCCCGACCCTAGAGTAGTGGTCAGTGCTGTGCTGTGATGGGCCGGGTCTAGTATTGCTATCTGTATTTACAATGGATCCCCATTAGCGGTCCCTCTTTGTGCCACCTGACCACACGACTAAACAGTAGTCCAGGTGCTACAACAATAGAGCCGGTAGGATCTGCCTTGTTAATTGTGCTGTTAAGAATGTGCTTAATTATGGACAGACTTCTCCCCATCTTAGTTACTGTTGTATCATAATGTTTTGACCTTGACAGTTACAATCCAGGGTTACTCCAAGCAGTTTAGTCTTCTCAATTTGCTCAATTTCCACATGATTTATTACAACATTTAGTTGAGGTTTAGGGTTTAGTGAATGATTAGTCCCAAATACAATGGTTTACATTTTTGAAACATTTAGGATGAACTTATTCCTTGCCACCCATTCTGAAACTAACTGCAGCTCTTTGTTTAGTGTTGCATTGGTTTAAGTCACTGTAGTAGCTGACGTGTTGAGTCATCCGCATACTGCAAAGATTAGCAAAGATTGAAAAAACTAAGGGACCTCGCTTCTACCTGGATTATGTTGGAGAGGCTTCCATTAAAGAACACCCTCTGTGTTCCAGAGGTGTGGACTCGAGTCACAAATATGATGACTTGCAACTCGACTGTGACTTCAACACCAATGACTCGTGACTTAACTTGGCCTGGAGGCTTTTGACTGGAACTGACTTGATACCCTCCCCAAGCCCAATATTTAAAAGGATGCTTTTAAAACAATCTTAAACTCTTAATTTAACGAATTACAGTTTGAATCGGACAGCAGCCAATCAAATTGAGCCAGCTGGGAAAAAGTTGCGCTTGGCAGTGCAGAGGAACGTCGGCGGGTGAATTCAGATGGAGCCCTTGGAAAGATGATACCCCAAAATATTATTTTCGGATATAAAGACTACGCTGTATCAACAAATAATGTATATCAACTTGTAAAACATGCGGGAAGAAAATTACAGACGGAGGCACAACAACTTCCAACTCTGTTCGACATTTGAGGCTGCACAAAGAACGGTAAGTCATGGCTAGTATAGCCGGCAGATAACGTTATATAATTTATAACTTTGTAGGTTAACGTAATGTTATATCAATGAGCCTCCACACAGTCAGTCAGTATGTGATCATTGCACCCAAGATTGAGCTACAAATGGCTAGGTAGCCTAAATCCTGCCAGATGTTACTGCTGTTCCTAAAACCATTGACATACTGTAACCACAAACAGAGAAGGGGTGTGTGTGTGTTAAGGTTGTGCGATTGTGTACAAGCATACATCGCCCGATTGTGCCCCATAGTGATCCTTGGCTACGCATGTACTTCCATGGAAATATCAAGTTTATTTGAAAGTTATAAATATATATATATTTTTTAAAAGCATTCATGATTTGCATGAATGCAATATACAAACTATTACTATTTTTAAAAATATAAAATTGTATTACATTTGGTGAAGAGCACATTATGACTTGTTTTGGACTTGAAACTCAAAGTTTAGGACTTGAGACTTAACTTGAGAGTTGACTTTGACTTGCCTGTCTTGACTGGGAATTGACTTGGGACTTGACTTTGGATTTGAGTGCTAAGACTTGAGACTTACTTGTGACTTGTAAAACAATGACTTGGTCCCAATTCTGCTGTGTTCTGTTAGACAGGTAACTCTTTATCCACATTATAGGGGGTGTAAAGCCATAACACATATGTTTTTCCAGCAGCAGACTGTGATCGATAATGTAAAAAGCTGCACTGAAGTCTCACAAAACAGCCCCCACAATATTTCATCATCAATTTCTCTCAACCGATCATCAGTCATTTGTGTAAGTGCTGTGCTTGTTGAATGTCCTTGCCTATAAGCTGAAAGTCTGTTGTCATTTTGTTTATTGTAATATAGCATTGAATCTGGTCAACAACAAAAAAATGTACCAAGGGGTGGTAACAGGCTGATTGGTTGGCCAGTAAAGGGGGCTTGACAATTCTTAGGTAGCGGAATGACTTTTGCTTCCCTCCAGATCTGAGGGCCCACACCTTCTAGTAGGCATAAATTGAAGATATGGCAAGTAGGAGTGGCAATATAGTCCACTATTATCATCAGTAATTTTCCATCCAAGTTGTCAGACCCTGGTGACTTGTCATTGTCTTGTCGTTTGTTGCTGGCATGTCATGCCTACATTTGCTAATCTTGCCAATGAAAAATCATTGAAGTAGTTGGCAATATCTGTGAGTTTTGTTATGAATGAGCCATCTGATTCAATGAATGATAGAGCTGAGTTTTCCTTTTTTCCCAAACTTTCATTGAAGGTGCTCAAAAGCTTTTTACTATCATTCTTTATGTAATTTATCTCTGTTTCAAAGTGTAGTTTCTTCTTCTTTTTATTCAGTTTAGTTAAAATTATTTCTCAATTTGCAGTACGTTTGACAATCGGTTGTGCAGCAAGACGTATTTGCCATTTCTTTTGCCTCATCCCTCTCAACCATACAATTTCAATTTCAATCCATGGGAATTTAACAGTTTTTACAATCATTTTCTTGATGGGTGCATGCTTATTAGTAACTGGGATAAGCAATTTCATAAATGTGTCAAGTGCAGAGTAGAGCTGTAGAGAGGGTTGTGTGTTATGATGGACATGGCCTAGTGGAGCTGTGTTGTGATGGGCCTGGTCTAGTAGTGCTGTGTTGTGATGGGCCTGGCCTAGTAGTGCTGTGATGTGATGGGCCTGGTCTAGTAGTGATGTGATGTGATGGGCCTGGTCTAGTAGTGCTGTGTTGTGATGGGCCTGGTCTAGTAGTGCTGTGTTGTGATGGGCCTGGTCTAGTAGTGCTGTGATGTTATAGACCTGGTCTACTAGAGCTGTGATGTGATGGGCTTTGTCTAGTAGAGCTGTGATGTGATGGGCCGGGTCTAGTAGTGCTGTGATGTGATGGGCCGGGTCAAGTAGAACTGTGCTGAGGCTGGTTTAGTCTGGTAAATCTGTCCTGTGATGGGCCTGGTCTTGTAGATATGTGCTGTAATACGCAGTGTCTGGCACTTCTCTCCTGGGGATTGTGGGGGTACTGTTTCAGAAAGTGCACCGGGGGGGCCTCTGCTGCTGGGGTGATGGCTGTGTGGGTCCCTGCCAAGTGTTGCATCCTTTAGGTTCTGATACTGTCCTGATCAAGGTGCACATTGTCCTATAAGTGTTCACATGTCAGAGTGGGATAGTGAACCATTCTGACGTTGAGCAGTGAGGCCCAGTCCACAGTGATCTGTTGATTTATTTTGTCAATCAACTGTCCTGGGAAGTATTTTTTTGGTAGGAGGGTGGACACAACTATATCGGTTGTTAATTTAGCAATAGATGCTCTGCTCTCCTTCCATAACTGTTTCATCTCTTCTTTTAGTTTCTGGACAGTGTCCTCCTCTTGAAGTTAATCCCTCTGAGTTCTATGACCTCTGCTTCAACTAGAGAGAGGGTGTTGTGGAAACGTTGCATAGCAGGTGTTCTGGTGTTGTAGGCATGTCCTTGGCTCTGTCTGCTGCAGGTAAGGTAGGTAGAGGGACACTGAGGGCTTCTTGCTGGGTCACAGAGGCTGTTTGGTGTGTTGGGGTCTGCTTTTCTCCATAATCTCCCTCCGTAACTTTTTCCTCAGTTTCTGAGATGAGTTCAGCTTCTACTTTTAGGGCAGCAAACATATTCTCTAAAGCCTGGAGGCTTGAAACGTTGCCGTGTATCAATACAGTTCCATTATTGTAGAAGTTGACTGTTTGATATGTGTTGCTCTCGTCAGCTTCTTCAAAAAGGCCTTTGTTGATGCCTCTCTTTTTTAAGAAAGGGAAATGGTTCCAAATAACCCTTTTCCATATGTGCCCTCGTTTGGTATTAAATATTACATTTGCTCTTGTTTTGCAACAGGTAAGATCTGCAAACAGGCATTCATGGTTCTGTCCCATCATTTTTTTTTTTAGCTTTCTCCGTCTGGATGTCTGGTAGGTAAACAATTTCCATAGCAACTCTGGTGATGTTGGCTACAATGTTGCAATAGAACCCTACCTTTGCTTCTATTATTGTTTCTAGTGTCTTTAGAGATCTGTTTTACTCTGATGTCCTTTACCGTCTGTCCTTTTGGTTTTCTATTGCGTTGTTAACTAGATGTGTTTTAGTTAGCTAGCTAGCTTCTTTAGGAGAGTGCCTAGCAACTGCTTATCAACTGGAAAACAATCCAGCTAGCTAGCTTCTTTAGGAGAGTGCCTAGAAACTGCTTATCAACTGGAAAACAATCCAGCTAGCTAGCTTCTTTAGGAGAGTGCCTAGGAACTGCTTATCAACTGGAAAACAATCCAGCTAGCTAGCTTCTTTAGGAGAGTGCCTAGCAACTGCTTATCAACTGGAAAACAATCCAGCTAGCTAGCTTCTTTAGGAGAGTGCCTAGAAACTGCTTATCAACTGGAAAACAATCCAGCTAGCTAGCTTCTTTAGGAGAGTGCCTAGGAACTGCTTATCAACTGGAAAACAATCCAGCTAGCTAGCTTCTTTAGGAGAGTGCCTAGCAACTGCTTATCAACTGGAAAACAATCCAGCTAGCTAGCTTCTTTAGGAGAGTGCCTAGCAACTGCTTATCAACTGGAAAACAATCCAGCTAGCTAGCTTCTTTAGGAGAGTGCCTAGCAACTGCTTATCAACTGGAAAACAATCCAGCTAGCTAGCTTCTTTAGTAGAGTGCCTAGCAACTGCTTATCAACTGGAAAACAATCCAGCTAGCTACCTGCAAAAATCTATTTTTAAAAATGTACTTTTTCACGAGCCTATCTTCTTCTGTTGTTGCTTGTTTTGTCTCCAATTCAGTCTTGCAGTTTTCTTTATTTTTTTTGTAGAGTCGTGGCCAAAAGTTTTGAGAATGACACATATATTAATTTTCACAGTTTGCTTCTTCAGTGTCTTTAGATATTTTTGTCAGATGTTACTATGGAGTACTGAAATATAATTACGAGCATTTCACAAGTGTCAAAGGCTTTTGTTGACAATTACATGAAGTTGATGCAAAAGTCTATTTGCAGTGTTGACCCTTCTTTTTCAAGACCTCTGCAATCCGCACTGGCATGCTGTCAATTAACTTCTGGGCCACATCCTGACTGATGGCAGCCCATTCTTGCATAATCAATGCTTGGAGTTTGTGGGTTTTTGTTTGTCCACCCGCCTCTTGAGGATTGACCACAAGTTCTCAATGGGATTGAGGCCTGGGGAGTTTCCTGGCTATGGACCCGAAATATCTATGTTTTGTTCCCCAAGCCTCTTAGTTATCACTTTTGCCTTATGGCAAGGAGCTCCATCACGCTGGAAAAGGCATTGTTCGTCACCAAACTGTTCCTGGATGGTTGGGAGAAGTTGCTCTTGGAGGATGTGTTGGTACCATTCTTTATTCATGGCTGTGTTCTTAGGCAAAATTGTGAGTGACCCCACTCCCTTGGCTGAGAAGCAACCCCACACATGAATGGTCTCAGGATGCTTTACTGTTGGCATGACACAGGACTGATGGTAGCGCTAACATTGTCTTCTCTGGAAAAGCTTTTTTTCCGGATGCCCCAAACAATCGGAAAGAGGATTCATCAGAGTAAATGACTTTACCCCAGTCCTCAACAGTCCAATCCCTGTACCTTTTGCAGAATATCAGTCTGTCCCTGTTGTTTTTCCTGGAGAGAAGTGGCTTCTTTGCTGCCCTTCTTGACACCAGGCCATCCTCCAAAAGTCTTTGCCTCACTGTGCGTGCAGATGCACTGACACCTGCCTGCTGCCATTCCTGAGCAAGCTCTGTACTGGAGGTGCTCCAGCTGAATCAACTTTAGGAGACGGTCCTGGTGCTTGCTGGACTTTCTTGGGTGACCTGAAGCCTTCTTCACAACAATTGAACCGCTCTCCTTGAAGTTCTTGATGATCTGATAAATGGTTGATTTAGGTGCAATCTTACTGGCAGCAATATCCTTGCCTGTTAAGCCCTTTATGTGCAAAGTAATGATGACGGCAGGTATTTCCTTGCAGGTAACCATGATTGACAGAGGAAGAACAATGATTCCAAGCACCACCCTCCATTTGAAGCTTCCAGTCTGTTATTTGAACTCAATCAGCATGACAGAGTGATCTCTAGCCTTGTCCTCGTCAACACTCACACCTGTGTTAAAGAGAGAATCACTGACATGATGTCAGCTGGTCCTTTTGTGGCAGGGTTGAAATGCAGTGAAAATGTTTTTTGGGGGATTCAGTTCATTTGCATGCCAAAGAGGGACTTTGCAATTAATTGCAATTCATCTGATCACTCTTCACAACATGCTGGAGTATATGCAAATTGCCATCATACCAACTGAGGCAGCAGCCTGTGAAAATGTATGTTTGTGTCATTCTCAAATCTTTTGGTCACGACTGTACATCACTCTAAAAACCATGTAAATCTCTATATTTTTATTGCGGTCGAGCGAAGGAGAGAGGGCTAGTGGAGAGGTTAAGCGAGGGAGAGAGGGCTAGTGGAGAGGTTGAGCGAAGGAGAGAGAGAGGGCTAGTGGAGAGGTTGAGCAAGGGAGAGAGGGCTAGTGGAGAGGTTGAGCGTGGGAGAGAGGACTAGTGGAGAGGTTGAGCGTGGGAGAGAGGACTAGTGGAGAGGTTGAGCGAGGGAGAGAGGGCTAGTGGAGAGGTTGAGCGAGGGAGAGAGGGCTAGTGGAGAGGTTGAGCGTGGGAGAGAGGGCTAGTGGAGAGGTTAAGCGAGGGAGAGAGGGCTAGTGGAGAGGTTGAGCGTGGGAGAGAGGGCTAATGGAGAGGTTGAGCGAGGGAGAGAGGGCTAGTGGAGAGGTTGAGCGAGGGAGAGAGGGCTAGTGGAGAGGTTGAGCGAGGGAGAGAGAGCTAGTGGAGAGGTTGAGCGAGGGAAAGAGAGAGGGCTAGTGGAGAGGTTGAGCGAGGGAAAGAGAGAAGGAGGGAGAGGGAAAGGAGTGGAAAAAGGTTTCTCTTTACTTCAATTTAACCGTCATTGGTTCAGGACCACAGTGTACTTGGTTGACAACAGTTGAACTATACACTGTTGTGTTATGGGTTTACCTAGCCTCTGGGTATCTGATACTTCATCATAGCTATTGTAAACACAGTACCTTTTATAGGCATGGGACAGGTGTAGGCATGGGACAGGTGTAGGCCTCCAAAGGATTCACTTGGTTTACTTGAGATATACGTTTTATCTCAGCTCCCTGTGATAATTTTCATCCTTTTTATGTGATTGCCTAATGTTGTAAATTCCAAATGTATTTGAGCAAATATGCACCTCCTGCGCATAAAAAATAACTGAATTCAACTGAATTGATTTTAATAGAGCAATATAATGATAATACATGCATGCAGAGGGGTATCGACAAATCCACTGTTGTCTGTGTACATGTGTAATAATCCCGTACAGTAGCTCTGTAGGATGTTCTGAAAGGATTCCTCATTGATGTCTCAGATGACTGATGTAAAATACATGTATTTTTAGGCATCTTTTCTCTTCTAGGCATCTTTTCGAGTACAGTAGAATTGAGGTCAGAAGAGACACGCACACACACATACTCACACACACAGTAAGATACATAACCTTCATAACAGATCAGATAGTAAATTCCCCAGGCCAAATGGTTGTGACATGTTGTTTGGAGGAAGTGTATTTAATGGAAGTTGGATGGTCCTTATGAAACTGGCCACTTTTCTACATTTCAACCCCAAAATAAAAGCAACCACCAATATGAACTCAGGTGATGTATTCCACGGTCATGTCAAGTACCAAATCTGAATAGCAGTTTATTCAAGAAGACAAATGTTGAAAATACATGACATTACAACAACAAATATCTTTCTTAATTTGTCTACCTCTCTTTCTCATCCTCTCTGTGTTGTGGTGATGAAGAATTTGCATAGATAATCCTTCTAGACTTTTCTCTATCCTGTATCAGAACAAAGATAATCAATTGCAACACAATCTCACTCTCGATTCATGCAAATATGTACAAAAAGTATTTCAGCAAATGTTGTGTGTTTTCGTGTGGCTTAATTGTGTAAAAAAAAAAAAACATTTTTGTGCGTAAATTTGTTGGAAAATACACAAATGTTTGTGCGACTTCATTCATAGAAAAATACATTTTGGGGGGAAAACTTTTGAAAGTTGTTAGAGCAATGCATGATGGGCAATGATGTTCTACACTGCCTTTTTATGTTTCCCACATTTATTTATATAAAAAACAAACGTGTTAACAACACAATATTGTTAATCAACCAAGTTGTAACCAAAATAATTATAATATAATAGTAGCCTTATGTTTTTTAAATGTTTTATTGATGCCAATACTGTTGTTTATGCTTGTTTTCACTTAATACTTTGGGAAACTGGTACATTTGCAGTCTGAAAATACCCTTTTTCTGAGGAGGCAACAGTAGGTCTACAGCATTTTCTTGATAAAGGATTTCATATTTTGTGGAGCCTACGTTATGGTGTGTATCATAAAAATGTATCCCCATTCCCCAATCAAATACCTTCAGCAAAACCACAAACAAAATAATGGATTTCATATTTTGTGGAGCATACGTTGCACTATTTCTTTCATTATGCATTTTATACAAGGCCATGTCGAATTTTAGGAGGGTTGCCAGATTGGAGAAAAAAATACAGATTTTTCTGTTTTTGTTTGTGGTTTTTATGAAGGTATTTGATTGGGGAATGGGGATACATTTTTATGATACACACCATAATGCACGCACACACACACACACACACACACACACACACACACACACACACACACACACACACACACACACACACACACACACACACACAGAGACTCTGTTCGTACTCATTTAGATTTTTTTTTTTTCATTAAATATCTGTATCAAGTTGTCATGTATTCACTGTCTTTAACAGCTTAAATGTTTATAGTTGACATGTTTCAGTAATGATTAACATGGTTAAATAGTCGTAAATCTCTGCTTGATTTAGCTTTTAGTGTATTTGGCATATTTATACCTATTCTGTACTTCCACTGAAGAAATCAATATTAATCAACACACTACTGTAAATAAATGGACATTACCTGTAATAACATGAAAATTGCTATCTGTAAATAAATGGACACTACCTGTAATAACATGAAAATTGCTCTCTGTAAATAAATGGACACTACCTGTAATAACACGAAAATTACTCTCTGTAAATAAATGGACACTACCTGTAATAACATGAAAATTGCTCTCTGTAAATAAATGGAGAGAAGTCTGAAAACATTCAGCTATAGGTTTCACAACCCTAAAACAATGATACCAGTTCTATCACCTTAGAAAAGTGTTTATTTACAACCTCTGGGGTATAACATGTTGGGCAAAGTTGTTCTCTTCCGGCGACCGACAGAGATGGCCGACCTCGCTTCGCGTTTCTAAGAAACTATGCCGTATTTTGTTTTTTAAGTATTATTTCTTGCATTGTTCCCCAGGAAATCTTAAGTCTTATTACATACAGCCGGGAGGAACTATTGCAAATAAGAGCAATGGCCACCCACCAACATTACGACCAGGAATACGACTTTCCTGAAGCGGATCCTCTATTTAGTCCACCACCCAGGACAATGGATTGGATCCCAGCCGGCAACCCAAAACAACAGCGCGGCAGAACGGGCAGACGGAGCGGTTGGAGAGCGGTTCGCTATCATCCAGAAGGTGAGGTCAGTACAGGTGCATCAAAGCAGGGACCGAGAGACTGAAAAACAGATTCTATCTCAAGGCCATCAGACTGTTAACCTTTCTAGCGCTAGTGGAACCACTCGACAACATTCCGCTGAAAAGGCAGTGCGCGAAATTCAAAAATATTTTTGGGGAAATATGTAACTTTCACACATTAACAAGTCCAATACAGAAAATGAGAGATAAACATCTTGTTAATCTACCCATTGTGTCCGATTTCAAAAATGCTTTACAGCGAAAGCACAACATATGATTATGTTAGGTCATAGCCAAGTTAAAAAAACACAGCCATTTTTCCAGCCAAAGATAGGAGTCACAAAAAGCAGAAATATAGATAAAATGAATCACTAACCTTTAATGATCTTCATCAGATGACACTCATAGGACATCATGTTACACAATACATGTATGTTTTGTTCGATAATGTGCATATTTATATCCAAAAATCTCAGTTTACACTGGCGCGTTACGTGCAGTAATGTTTTGATTCCAAAACATCCGGTCATTTTGCAGAAATATTCATAATAAACATTGATAAAAGATACAACAGTTATTCCCAGAATTAAAGATAGACTTCTCCTTAATGCAACCGTTGTGTCAGATTTCAAAAAAACTTTACGGAAAAAGCATATTCTGAGAACGGTGCTCAGAGCCCAAAACACCCAGAGAAATATCTGCCATTTTGGAGTCAACAGAAGTTAGAAATAACACTATATATATATTCACTTACCTTTGATGATCTTCATCCGAAGGCACTCCCAGGAATCACAGTTCGACAATAAATGACAGATTTTTTCCATAAAGTTCCACAAAGTTCATGATTTATGTCCAAATAGCCACTTGTTGTTAGCGTGTTCAGCCCAGTAATCCATCTTCATGAGGCGCGAGCACTTCGTCCAGACAAAAACTTGAAAGTTCCGTTACAGGTCGTAGAAACAAGTCAAACGATGTATGGAATCAATCTTTAGGATGTTTTTAACATAAAACATCAATAATCTTCCAACCGGAGAATTCTTATGTCTGAAGAAAAGCCATGGAACGAGAGCTAACTCTGTCGGGAGCGCGCGTCACAAGCCTGAGACACTCTGCCAGACCACTGCCTCAAACAGGTCTCATGAGCCCCTCCTTTATAGTCGAATCCTCAAACCAGTTTCTAAAGACGGTTGACATCTAGTGGAAGCTGTAGGAAGTGCAACTTGACTCCATAGACACTGTGTATTCTGTAGGCCAAGCTTTGAAAACTACAAACCTCAAATATCCCACTTCCTGGTTGGATTTTTCTCTGGTTTTCACCTGCCATATGAGTTCTGTTATATATATAGACATCATTCTAACAGTTTTAGAAACTTCAGAGGGTTTTCTATCCAATACTAATAATAATTTGCATATATTAACATCTGGGACAGAGTAGGAGGCAGTTCACTCTGGGCACGCAATTCACCCAAAGTGAAAATGCTGCCCCCTATCCCAAAAAGGTTTTAAACAGCCATCACTAACATTGAGCGGCTGCTGCCAACATACTGACTCAACTCTAGCCACTTTAATAATGGAAAAATGTATGGAATAAATGTATCACTAGCCACTTTAAACAATGCCACTTTATATAATGTTTACATACCCAACATTACTCATCTCATATGTATATACTGTACTCTATAACATCTACTGCATCTTGCCTATGCCGTTCGGCCATCACTTATTCATATATTTTTATTTACATATTCTTATTCATTCCTTTACACTTGTGTGTATTAGGTAGTTGTTGTGAAATTGTTAGATTACTTGTTATATATTACTGCATGGTCGGAACTAGAAGCACAAGCATTTCGCTACTCTCGCATTAACATCTGCTAAGCATGTGTATGTGACAAATAAAGTTTGATTTGATTTGATTTACACTGTAGGAGAGTCTGACATTCTGTACCAGTGAAAAGTTTGGACACACCTACTCAATCAAGGGCTGTTCTTTATTTGTTACTATTTTTTACATTGTAGAATAATAGTAAGGACATCAAAACTATGAACTAACACATGGATTCATGTAGTAACCAGAAAAGTGATAAACAAATATATTCGATTTTAGATTTGAGATTCTTTGTTGTAACCACCCTCTGCCTTGATGACAGCTTTGCACACTCTTGGCATTCTCTGAACCATCTTCACATGGGATTCTTTTTGGAGTTCCCACATATGCTGAGCACTTGTTGGCTGCTTTTCCTTCACTCTGAGGTCCAACTCATCGCAAACCATCTCAATTGTGTTGAGGTCGGGTGATTGTGGAGGCCTGGTAATTTGATGCAGCACTCCATCACTCTCCTTCTTGATCAAATAGCCCTTACACACCATGGAGGCCATTGTCCTGTTGAAAAACAAATATTAGTCCCACTAAGCGAAAACCAGATGGGATGGCGTATCGCTGCAGAATGCTGTGGTAGCCATGCTGGTTAAGTGTGCCTTGAATTCTAAATAGATCACTGACAGTGTCACCAGCAAAACACCATCCCACCTCCTCCTCCATAGTGCTTGATGGTTTTTGAGACTGCACTTGAAGAAACTTTCAAAGTTGTTGAAATGTTCTGTATGGACTAACCTTCATGTCTTGAAGTAATAATGGACTGTTGTTTCTCTTTGCTGTTCTTGCCATAATATGGACTTGGTATTTTACCTAATAGGGCTGTCTTCTGTATACCACCTTGGCACAACACAACTGATTGGCTCAAACACATTTAGAAGGAAAGAAATTCCAAAAATGTACTTTTAACAAGGCACACCTGTTCATTGAAATGCATTCCAGGTGACTACCTCATGAAGCTGGTTGAGAGAATGCCAAGAGTGTGCAAAGCTGTCTTCAAGACAGAGCGTGTCTACTTTGAAGAATCTCAAATATAAAATAGATTTTGATTTTTAAACACGTGATTCCATATGTGTTATTTCATAGTTTTGATGTCTTCATTATTATTCATTATTATTCTACAATGTAGAAAACAGTAAAAAATAATAGTAAAAAATAAAGAAAAACCCTGGAATGAGTAGATGTGTCCAAACTTCTGACTGGTACTGTATAACCCTTAATTTGAGTTCAGTCTTCGCCAATGAGAACCAAGAGAGGCCTAGCTTTGTCCTCTATGACTGGGAAAGGCCTCAACTCTAGGCTATAAAGAATCTTACATCCATCTCATTAGATCAGAACAGGATGGCCCAACAGTGATTCATATTACTGGTTGGCATCGTAAAAAAGGATAGTTGTGTTTTGCTGTGTAACACACTTAAATTATTGGTCTACCCATATGATGTGGAACATTGTCAGGTTATTAGGTATAGAATGTTCATTAACAACAGAACACCATGGTTGCCATGACACTTTAAACAGGTTGTTTGTAAATGTGTAGAATGTGTTTGTTTTGGGTCCACACTGGTAAGTTAACTTATGTAAATTAGACAGTCACAGTGGATTTTCTTCTGAATAACTGGTCAGGGCATAACACATTCCATTAAGCGTCAAGCTACTTTGATGTAAGGCTTGATCACACCTGTAGTGATTACTTCTATCCGTCCCGCCCATTGATACTTATCCATTGTTCACTAGATATATCAAAGCAATTTCATCCAACACAGTGCGGAAAAACAGAATGCTTCCCACCACTAGATCACATAACTAAAGGTGAGCTGGACGTGATCCCAACGCTGCCACCAATGTAGCAGAAGAAAGTGAAAGCTGCAACAGGGACTCTAACCAGGGCTCAAACATGGCAAAGTGAACTCTAATGGCCATTGCCATGAAAGCCTAGTGTTCCCCTGGGCAGAGGCAGTAGGCCTAAAACGCTGGCATTTAAGGCTTGTTACAATAGCCTAAGTTTTTAATGACCATGATAATCATCATGAAATGGCCTTGGAGAAGCCATAAGTGTAAACCAACATAAATCATTATTTTACATGAACCTGTTTAAAATGTTTCATTATGGTTTAATTGATCATAGTCCAGACTCGTTATAGTTACAAATACCATGCAGTTGCACCTGGGGAATTTAAACCAGATTTTTTTTTCAGGTCTTCTGTTTCCCCACATTTATTGATGAATGAATTTCCAATCTTGAAAATGTATCCCCATTCCTTAATCAACTACCTTAATGAATGTCACAACAAAAGACAACAGGCAAATAGAACCTTTTATTCTGAACTGGCAACCGTCATCAAATCTGTCACAGCACCAGTATCGCAAAGTATTTAGCAAAAACAAGCATAAAAAACAGCATTGGGATTCATAAATAAATAAAAATAAAAATGTAATGTAAGACTACATAAGAATATAAATAAATGTGGGACACAACAAAGTCAGTGTAGAACACCATTGTCCATCATGCATTGCTCCAATAACTTTCAAAAGATTGTTCTGAAGTTTGCCCCCCAAAAAATATATTTTCCTATGAATGAAGTCACACAGAAATGTGTTCCTTTTCCTTCCAATTAAGTCGCACAAAAATGTGTTCCTTTTCCTTCTAATTAAGTCGCACAAAAAGGGATGTATTTTCACATGAATTTGAGCAACACAAAAAAATGCAAAAAAATCTGCTGAAATGATTTTTGTAAATATTTGCACAAATTGAGTGTGAGATACAGCAGTCATAGGGCCACATAGATCATCCCCTCCAATATCTAGAGTCCTTTCATGCTGTCAGTCAGGCCTTTACCAGTCCATATGGACTGAGGGATAAGATATCCTCACACAGAATGGACTCTCTGTTATCGCTATTTGGTAGATTTGGATTTGTATTTTTTTTTATTTTTTAAATGAAACAATTATCTGCTGCCAAGGCTTCCCGGGGTCCACTCAGAGATCCTAAACTGTGGGTTTCACCTCTCTCAAAATGACTAATCATGTAGTTATGTTTATTATATTACGATGACCCTATTAGTATCATAGATTCAAAGCCTCAATATAATTATGGAAAACTGGAATCGTCTCATTGTCTAATTCAGAATATCAACGGTTGGTCACTGGCTAGAGATGAATTATATTGCTGATATTAAACTTGTTTTAATTAGTGTTATAGATAATTGCACATTGATCACCCTCCATAAAACTTTAATTATTATTATTGACTGTCATAATACAAATTATTGTTGGTCCTTTTTTATTAACCATTAGGCTGTCATGTAGGAATATAGTTTGATTATTTGTGTCTTATAAACCGAACAGTACATCATGGGTCTAACTAAATTGACGCCTCACTTCAAGCATTTCCAAATGTCTAATAGGCATCAACCTAATCTGTGCATTTGCATTGATCGTCTGGCTTGGCCTGGTGGAATTGACTGTGATTCGGTTCGTCTCTAGCTTTGATGACTCGAGCTTCCTAGCTGTCAAATTGTTGCCATGGAATTGACTTCTCCCCTTTGCGGTGCGGTCCAATAGTAACCGAGTTATTTACCGTGCGAGGACGGCCCATTGAGTACGAGAAGAGGGGTAGAGGGTAACCCCAAGAGAAGGATAGTGGATGTCTGAGGACCCTCCTTGGAGAGGACAGCGGACAGTAGTCCAGTAAATTGACATGTTCTGGCTCGCGTTGTCATGGAAAGTATTTTAATAAGATTTTGAAGAGAAAAGCTCCATGCTTACCCTTTTTGTTCAATTTTAATTCCGCATTTGGCAGAAAATATTTCGTTGTTTAAAATTATTTATTAGAAAGTACAAATTTCAGGTGCTGTTTTTTTGTGATTTAAGTGAAAAGATTAATTATTTATTACATGTATGTATTATTATTACAATATTATTATTATTATTATTTATACTTTTGTATTATTATTATTGGTATAGTCAGTACTAATTTACATAATTAGGCTTAAATCGTTAAATATTCAAGTTAATTTCTAAAATGCAGATATAGCCTAGTTATTCTAATTTGATTTAGTCTACTCTGAAATAGTGATCACATTTCAGGCACAAAATGAAAATCTAAATAATCCCAACTGAATTCAGTAGGCCCATTAGACCTGTATAGGTAGAGATACAACGTCTTTTGTTCTTCTTCACAATGGCCAGTAGCCTCTCTCTCTCTCTCTCTCTCTCTCTTTCTCTCTCTCTCTTTCTCCCCCCCCCCCCCCCCCCCCCCCCCCCCCCCTCTCTCTCTCTCCCCCCCCCTCTCTCTCTCTCTCGCTGTGTGTGTCAAAAGACAGGGACAAAGAGTGCAGGTGCGTCTCCCAGATGACCAGATTGTCTTTTCATCACCATAATATTTCTGTAGAATTCACGTTACTTGTACATTATTGTGCTAACGGCTATTTGTGGTTTGGATCAGGGTTGCGTCTGGTATGTGGAGGTATATGGCAGAGGCGCTTTTTGAGGAGATAGATTTATATGGAGGACACTCCTGCGCACATGTCTATTAAAGAGGGATCAAGAATGAAAAACTCGCGCACAGCGAGGACCAAGGGCCAAGTGGGAAGGGGCACAAGGGCGAGGGAGATTAAATGGAATGAGGGTTGGATGGGGATAAAGAGATGGAGGGGTGTGTGTGTGTGTGTGTGTGTGTGTGCGTGTGTGTGTGTGTGTGTGTGTCGTGGGGGTGATCAAGTGTTGTCAAGTGTAGCCTATGAGTGTACAGTTTCGTGTAAATTTCCTCACCAGATCGACCCGTTCGAGCGCCGCTGTTCTGGAAGTCACTTTTCACCAAGCCCCCCTTTCAAACCCGGGAACACCGTGCAGGCTACACGCGCATCTGGCCCTGGTAAAGGCTTTACAATCTGTTCCATTGATTTCCTCTTATCAAATAAACATAATGGACACACCTCTACCCCTCCATACACCCCTCCATACACCTCCTTAAACCCTTTCACGCACTGCCTGTGCCTGCTCGCGCACAGTCCGGAGACGCGAGCAGCTGTGATTCCATGTAAATGTTACATGATTGACACCTCGTGATTCTACACCCCCCCCCCCCCCCCCCTCTCTTTCCCTAATATCATACCGCGTATTATTAATGCACAGTTTAAGCAATAAACGCGCGTGTTGGGTTGCTGTTTTCTTATCTCCTGGTAACAATGCAACCAGTGAATAGATTGCCCCTGATTTGATTCACCATTTTTGATTAATGCCTGGTGAGAGGCCATCGAGAAACGGCTGATTAATGTGATGTGATGTGATGCTGAAATGTGATATTGGCTGGAATTGCTCTAGTTGACCCTTTAAATGTAGCCTTAATCCGTGTGGTCGCTTTGATTACGTACTATAGTCTAATTGTCATCAAGGCTTGCCCTATCATCTCCCATCTGGAAGCACTCTGACATATAGCCACAGAGTAGTCACCACGCTATAGAACGTTAATGTAAGCTTCGTTTTAAACCCTATAGCTGTCTTTCCCTCTTTTCTCCTTTCCATCTCTTTTTTTCCTCTCCTTTGAAGAGAGCAGGAGAGTGGGCTGATATCGGCCTCATGTTGCCTATAGATTTTCGTTTATATAATCGATTAAAATGTCCCAATACATTGATTTTTGACTCAGTGTTTTACAAACAAGCGTTTATAGGTCTCGATTTTATGTTAGGAATGATTCCAGCGTGACACGAGCCACAGATGAGACGGGAGTTATTGGCAAGTGATCTAAATACAAACAAGTAAACATCTTTTGTTTTGCTTGTGAAATATCAAAATTGACCGGGACAGATAAAACAAGACAATAGACACAAAAGCATTGTCCTCCTCTCCTGCCGATGAAATACTGAAAAAAACACCAAGCGGTTCCTTCCTCTGAAATTCTTGCATTATATACCTTCACATTGCGGAATATTAAATTAAAGTTGGATAAGTCCATGTAGAGGGGAGGCTGCGTCCAACGCGGACTCATTTCCCCCATTCTGTAGAGGCAACACTTCGCTCCCCTCTTTTCAATGACAATGTGCCAAAAATCTAGGCATTTTCAAAACAGATCCCATATGCTATGAGCGGATTGCTACTGAGCGTACGAGTAAGATACAGAAAAGAGAAACGGAATGCTATTTTACCAAAGGTATAGTTTTTATTTCTCTTTTGTTGCTGCATGGGCATATGCTTTTGGAAATTTAAAGGAAGGAATATTCAAAGTTATAAACTGATTGTATGTTTATGTATTCGAGTTGTCTGGTTTAGGGTCCATGCCATTAAAACGTCGAGAAGTTTTAGGTTGGGTTAAATGTGGGGGAAAAGTTCATTGGTATCGGACATTATTCGGTGTTTGAATGGAAGGAGAATACATTTGAGATTTCTCTGTGGAGTTATGTCTGTACGTAATGTCTAACGCAAAGTATGGGAATATTATTTGATTCTCCCGGTAAACGTATTTTGCAAGTTAAACTATATGAACAAGTTCTATATAATTTGGGGTAATTAATTAGTTAGCATCACAAGCTTTTGTTTTATTCAAATTCACTGTGCACTGCCACGCAATATTCTAATGTGAAATTGACATGAATTTTGATACGTGAATAAATTCGGACCATTTTGATCCTCATGATTTGACCATAAATTCCATTATTTTGGGGGTTATATTTGCCCATTGATAGTTATGGATTTTTATAAAGGAAAACAGTTTTTTTATTTAACATTACCTCCTTGAGTCCTTGTGTGTTTCCGTCGCTAACACACGCTGCACGTGTGCTGTTGCTTCTCTACGTGTTGTGACTTGTGTTGGGCTATTCTGGTTATGGGTCTGTGTGTAGCCTAAAGGAGATGGGTCAGTGTGTTGGGTATAGAGGGTTTGCCAGTGGGTCTGTGTGTTTTGAGGAAAGGGTCAAACTTCCCCATTCGTGACCTAACGGACCCCAGAGGGCGCCGGTGCTTTGGACTAAAACCATCAGATTTAAAACAAGGGAGAACCCCCAACCTCCCAGTCCTTATGGCAGGAGTCAGACCGCTACCGAGGGCTGAACATGCCTCAAAGCAATGGAAAACAATGACCCAAGGAGAAAGCGTCAGGAATTTGATCCCATATTATTGTATTATTATTGTAATAACCATTCACAAAAAGCAATAGTAGTTATATTTTTATTCGTATTCGTTTGAAAATGAAACACTTGCAAATGGTCTTTCTGACATAAACTCAATTGGCAACGTACGGTCCTTTTTTAATCGTTTTATTTCACCCTTCAGTCTAACCTGAGGACACACACACACACTCTGAGTTTACAGATAATATATAATTAATTGGGGATTCTGAGATATGGAAATGGGGCGAAATGTTAGTTAACTTGGTCTTTTGTCAAGCAGCCTCCGGAGAAAGAGCATCGTCTGCTGGAACAGTGAGAGGGAGGCGACCGGGGGATTTACAAATGCATGAGGTTAAGATAAAGAGTATCAGGCCCTTAAATCCGCCTTACTTTCTTCTTTCACCGTGAAAACAAAAAACAAGTGAATGTCTGCAATATATGGACACGTCCCTCACAGTCGCCTGCTACGAGTGTATTAGTCTGCGTCCTCGCAAGAAAATAAGTGACCACCTGAAAATAAAATCAATCAATAGTTAATTAAACATTCAGAACAACCTTTAGTCCATCGCACCAGGTTTCTTGTTATAGCCTTACGATTCTGTGAGACCAAAAAGCTGTCTGCAACGCTCTGTCCATTGCCTCTTGCTCCATGCTGGTTTTCCAACCAGGCAGCGGCTTGTCTGGCTCCTCCTGTCCGCCGAGTGAGTCGCCTCTCCGGGAAGAGCAGTTTGGAATCCCTGGAGGACGCTAAAAAGCAACAGCCTCAGATCTGCGAAAAGTGACGCCTCGGCTGACCACATTTAACACAGGTCACAGCCCTAGTAGTCCGGGAAACAGTAGCCCTGGGTCGAGCTTGGTTTGGGCTGGGTCGGTGTGGGTCTGGTTCAGTTGTAGGCTACTGCAGTAGGATGTATTGGCTGCCAGCAGCCTTATCATAGGATCCCAAAACCCAGCTCAGTCAATTCACCCCCTTCGATTTTTTTTCATGAAGGAGAACCGATCTTCTGCTTCCCTACACGATGAAGACCATGTTCAGGTCTCTCTCCGGATAGCGACTGTTATGAGAGAGAACAAATTAAGTTAAACGGATCAGGGTGGAAGGGAACATAGTTAAACGGACTAATGCAATGAATAGGCCTATATACATGTATTGGTTTGAATGGTGTGTTGGATTCAATGGGTCTTACATTGCCTGAGGTTTTATGCATGGCTCCATAAAGCCCAGTCATCCTATGTGGACTGGGAGTTGGTAACATGAGCTTTGATGCTCATGTATTTGCAGTTTTTTAGTTATTTTCTAAGGTGATGCTTGTGTAGGCTATAGGCTACTTTCTATCAATCACGAGATATATGTTTACCATCGTATCGTCACGAAGAAAAACACGTAATAAACATGTTGTTATTTTAACCCATATCTTCTAACGACTGGTTCGTTTCTTATAATGTGGCCTCTGCATTGGGCCTATCTATCTACTGTGTCATATAAATACTGCTATGTTCTTGACATCCATAGACGCGTAGACCAATCTATGCTCTTCTATGCTCTACAATAAGTCAAATCCATTCTACAGTAGTTAACATTTTAGATACTCTTAAAACATGATGAATGAAGAACGTAATGTAAGGCCTTATAATTTAGACTTTTTTAATTGACTTTGCATCAAGTTATGATATTGAGATAAAATGTATATGTAACTAAATATCATATATCTTTCAGACAAGGCCGGCGTGTTCCTCCACTGTATAGGCCTAAACGCCTGTTCTCTTCAGTTTTTCATAGCCAGACATATGCTTTCTTGTTCTGTCATAGTTTTACATCAATGTAATAAACATATCGATATTGTGTTCAATATTGACAACATGCCCTTGTTTACATACGGTATTCAATTTACAACACAGTTAAACACATTCAATTAGTCTCTATCTGAGACTAATAAGCATCTTCAATCTGTGCATCTCTCAAGATTCCACATATTTAAATCCACTAGATCAAATATTATCCTATATATTGAATAAAATCAGGATATCAAAATGAGCTAAACGTATTTGGAAAATATACTGCCATTCTGAACAGCTTTAACATAATAATATATTTTATATGTGCCTTGCACCGGGTGGCGTATCAGGCTATAGTTTTGTCCTCGTCTGCGGACCTTTATACATAAACAAGGGTGATTTCTCTAATTCTGTACCCTATTTGGTTAACAGGAAATGGCTATTTGTTGTTCTGCATGTCTTTGGACTAGCCGGTAAAACCGTAAAAATGTGCCGATGTTAAGATCACTTTGGTCAATCTGACGCGTTCCGCCCTAAGGGCTTTGCTCTGGACAGGGGCTCAGTGCGTCATTTGCAATGTGGAGACTGTTGATCAGCTCGCTAATTACACCTCTCTCTCTGTTCCTCTCTCTCTTCCTCTCTCTCCCACCCTCTCTCATTCGCCCTCTCTCTTCCATTCCCAGAGTGCATATCGGGAATAGACACACAAAGACATGCGCACTCAACTTAATCAGCCATTTTTTTTAAACAGGGCTAAAACGATAATAATTAGCAGAATAAAGACATATCGGATTTTCATTTCCTTTCCGCAGTTTCTCGACCGCTCCACAACCGAAACTGAGAGGCTGCAGTCGAGACATCTTTTTCACCGATCGGACCCAAAGGATTGCTTTCATACCGCTTGCCATTTTGTATGTTTATTTTTTTTCAATAAAGTTGGGAGGATTATACATTTTTTCCCCTTTTTCCATTTTTGTGTTATCATATTTCGCAACTATTGGATGTGACTTTGTTTTCAAACCAAAAACAGGAGAAGAAAGGGAACGAACTGCGGGGGGTAGAAAGTAAGTTTTTTTCTATAACTTTTATTGAGTAGTTGGTGTTTAATTCAGGTCAAATATTGAATATATTTTTAGGTGGATCCCGCAGAATCTTTGACAGCGCTCAGCAGATAACAGCTGTTTTCACGTGGTATGTTTTCGGCAATAGCCCAGCCCAGCTTTGCCTTGGAAAACATCGCATGTTGAGGTGTTTGTTGAAGTCCTGCTTTGGTTTTACTAGCAGAGAATTGTCACGGGCCAGACGAAAGCCTTTACGTGAGTGTCATTGCCATTGCTGCCTCGGCCAAATCTGCTCTCAAAGTTTGCTAGGGTTTGTCTCATTCCGATCGTAATGTCATATGATCTGTGAAATACAACGGAAAACAAATCGTTACATGATATCAGGTATTTCCCCGGTGTGGCTTGGTTAATTACGGCGCTAGACTAGACGTAACGAGGTCCGATCTATGGTGGTCTAGGATACGTGAATGTTTTATCCCTGTTGTCTTCCCCCGGTGAAAGAGTTCTGCCTGGTTTCAGTGCTGGACCACTTTTAAAAGCTGGACCTGACGGTTCGGCAGTTAGGCTACAATGTATCCATTCATTTGTTTTCTGATAATGTCGCTATCTTCCTCACGTTATTGTTACGTTTAACACCGTATACATTCTTAAACGACGCGAAGAGCAACACGATTTACACCGTCACGCTTATATATTGTTTAGATAGATACATGTATTGTCTTTTTAGATTATACTATTGAGATTCAATGTATGTTCAATGTATAATGGTCCTACAATTCCCAATTACCTGCTGTGTGTAAAGGAGTAGCCATTGTACCGAGCCGTGGGGTGGCTGTGTGGCCGGGGAAGGAGACCAGTCGTTGGGCTACTGATAACACGCAGGTCCCCTGGATCCAGAAACTCACGGTTCTTAAATATTTTTGATAAAATCAACAAAAAAAATGGGGGAAAAAGAGCATAAGAGGCCCAAACTCTTCATTATGTGTTCTCTATTTTCTTTACTCATGTCCTATTGCCGTAACGTAAGATTTATGTTCTCCCCATTCATTCGCTTTGGTGGGTTCATATTTTTTCTCCATATAATGAATTGTCCTTGCATTGCCAGTGATGAGGATTTAGCCCAGGCTTCGGTGGTGAGTTGTCTATGCATGCTGGTTGTTTAGTGTAACTTGGGGTACAGAGGACAGGTGAGGAGAGGGGCCGTGGTAGTTTTTTTTGCCTGATGACTGACTGGTTTGAGGTAGAGTCTTGGCTGGGATTGGGACACAACAGTGTCAGGGACATCGATCGCTTGCATTAAGAGAGCAAAAAAACAACAAAAAAACACGGGGACACGAGAGGCAGCTTCAAACTCCGGTATGTAAGGTTGTGTGTGTGTGTTTGCGCTCTCCGCTCGCTCTTTCTACGGCACATCAACAGCATGATGATGTTTCTACTGGATTTCAACTACGGCTTTCTCTTCTTCGGCATATTAGGACGATTTTTAAATTTCTTTGTTTTTGCTTTGATTTAAGGGGAAATCATTTGAGCTATTTTCGGGTATTTGTAGTTCTTTAGCTAGATAAATAACTTTGGAAACAAATGCATCCACCGTTTGTATTTAATGGATATACGATCTTTTTTATTAAGGACTGTAAGCAAAAATGAGGACTGCAGAAATTATTTTTACCATTGTACAGTTTTGTATACAATTATTTTGATAAATATTTGTATTAAATTATTATTATTATTATTATTATGATTATGCTGCAATAGTGGTTTGGAACTATGACTTGCATATTTTAAGGACAATTCCAACGAATTACATTTGTTAATTTTTGTGCATGAATGAGTCTGAGAATTAAAGTTGATATAGCCTATTTGACACCATTAAACCGTTAAACATTTATCTGAATAGTGGTGATTTGGGAGCAATGGGTTCAATGCTATGTAGTAAAATTAATGTATGCTACTAATATTTTATTTCTAATAAGCTACGCAACACTCCATTTAACGATGTTAAAACGCCCAAAAATGAAATTATGAGAAAAGATGGAAAAATTTAATTACAGTGAGTTTCGTCAGTATTTGGGATGTAATTGTCTCACAGAACATGGTTACGTGTTTTCTCTCTCTCAGTCCTGTTCTTAAGGCAATGCTACTGGACCTTCAGTTTGTCTGACGACTGCGCCTTGGTTTTGTTTTACTGTGATGATGAATATTATTATTATTACAGCAATATTATTACTGTGTGTGCGCGCGCGCACGCACGCGCCTGCGAAATAAAGCACATTACACTGGGTTTAAAGCAAGCCTGGGTTTAAAGCAAGCCTCGATAGGGGATTGAGGATGTGTTTGACCTATACTGCCAGTCTTGGAGGACAATTGACAATGAAGAGTAAAAGCTGTAATTGGTTATTATCAAAAACAATGCAAGGCGTTTCAGTACATCAATGTGCTTACAACAGGAGAATGTAAAGGTTGCAGAGAGTGATAACATAATATATATAACAGCGCTTCTACATCTGCCTTGCTTGTAGCTTGGGGTTTTAGGCTGGGTTTCTGTGGAGCACTTGGTGACATCGACTGATGTAAAAAGGGCTGTATTAATACATTTGATTGACATTTGATTGTATAATAACACGTGTATTAGTGTGTATAAAACACATCGAGCCAATGATGACAGGAAGGGACACAAAACAAGAGACAGCCTCATGGTTCTTCTATGTAAAGGCTTATAGTTGAACTGCATTTAAAACTCACAACATCGTGTATTAGTGCTTCTTATATGATTCAACATCTTCCACAGCTAACAGCACATTTCATCATTACAACCTTAATCAAGGTGCTACTAGAGAGAAAGACAATAGGGGGAAGAAGAAGGGATAGGAGAAGAGCGGGAGAGGGGCAGGGAGAGAGAGAGAGAGAGGGAGAGGGACAGGGAGAGAGAGAGGGAGAAGGGCAGGGAGAGCAATAGAGAAAGAGAGGGAGAGGGGCAGGGAGAGAGCGAGGAAGAGAGGGAGAGCGGCAGGGAGAGAGCGAGGAAGGGAGGGAGAGCGGCAGGGAGAGAGTTAAAAGAAGAGAGGGAGAGGGGCAGGGAGTGGGACAGGGCAGGGAGAGAGATAGAGGAAGAGAGATAGGGGGAGAGGGGCAAGGAGAGGGGCAGGGAGAGAGATAGAGGGAGAGGGGCAACGAGAGAGATGCAGGGAGAGAGCTAGAGGGTCAGGGAGAGAGATGCAGGGAGAGGGGTAGGGAGAGAGGGAGAGGGGCAGGGAGAGAGATAGAGGGAGAGGGGCAGGGAGAGAGATAGAGGCGAAACATCCCTATAACTCTTCCCGGGCAGGCAGGCATATCCAGCTGGAAGATTGGCCCCAGCCTCTCTTCGGGTCGACGATGTGTCATTTCCACCCAGCCTCATCACCCTCTACCTATCTGATATTAATGGGAAAATCAATATTTCAGGGATTAAATTTCCCTCCTTCATTTTTTATGGTTTCTACCTCAATAAGTCTCTCTTCTAATAGATGGAAGTCAGATGATTTAAAATCCTGAGAGAGAGAGAGAGAGAGAGAGAGAGAGAGAGAGAATTGCTACAGCCCTATCTTCCTGCATTTTAATGTTTTTTTTCTTCCTGTAGATCTCTATAGGACGTAGTCAGGAGGACTATATCACTGCTATACCGATCAGACTAAAGCTAGAAAGGGGAAACATATGAGTCTGGTTGAATACATAAGACGGCCTAGTAATCCAAGTAGTAGTTGTTACTAAAGAGAAGATCCCTTACACACACACACACAGGTTATTTCCAAATCCCCATCATTGAATGCCACGGTCGGGTGAACAGAATGACTTTGTACACACCAGACAGTCAAGTAGGATTCTCTTTTTTTTCCCCCTTCATTTTTAATGAAAGGAAATGGAAATATCTTGGAGAAATTGTAAATGTTGGTGTTAGATATGTGGTTGGTGTGTGATGAATGGAAGTTAATGAAATGACCTAGCGGCAGCAGTCTGTAAGGTTATACAGACACAGATTCATTACCGTAGTCATACGTATCTCATTTTCACATGGAATAGACTGTGACTCCTGTGGCCTAGCAGACCTTCATTAAGAGACAGTATACATGTGGACACGTGCTCATTCCACCTTCCTTCCTCTACCATCTGGTGTGTGTCAAACAGCTGTGTGATTTTCATATGTGCTAGGGGTATTGTTCTCCGTTTTTCACCGTATTAGACTGACCTAGATTGAGAAAGGGATAGCTATTGATAGAGGGACAGAGTGAGACAGTCCTGTGTGGCTCAGTTGGTAGGGCTTGGGTTTTCCAACGCCAGGTTTTAGTGGTTTGATTCCAACGTGAGGCAAAGTACGTGTATTCACTGAGTACTGTACGGTGCTCTGGATAAGAGTGTCTACTAAATGAGTGGAATGTGAAGAGAGAGAGAGGGACGATAGGTTTGTAATCGCAGCAGCAGTGACGCTTGGCTTGGATTCACAGCCATTAGGATGTGAACAGCACAATCTCCCACATCCTGTTATTAAAACACTCATATTATGTTGTCTTCCTGTGCCTCCAGTACTTCATTTCATTTTTCCCTCTTTGATTTCATTTGGGATGAGGTGTAGGATGGTGTCAGTCAGTGATCTTTGTAATGGTTTTAATGTGATGTTAGAGATACACATCGGTGTAATACAGTCCACACTAATTCTCTACCCATACAGTCACTCAGTTTAAAGGAAACAACCTGGTTCTCTCCCCATACAGTCCCTCAGTTTAATGGAAACAACCTGGTTCTCTCCCCATACAGTCACCCAGTTTAATGGAAACAACCTTGTTCTCTCCCCATACAGTCACCCAGTTTAAAGGAAACAACCTGGTTCTCTTCCCATACAGTCACCCAGTTTAATGGAAACAACCTGGTTCTCTCCCCATACAGTCACCCAGTTTAATGGAAACAACCTGGTTCTCTCCCCAAACAGTCACTCAGTTAACAGGAAACAACCTGGTTCTCTCCTCATACAGTCACTGAGCTAACAGGAAACAACCTGGTTCTCTCCCCATAAAGTCACTGAGCTAACAGGAAACAACTGGTTCTCTCCCCATAAAGTCACTGAGCTAACAGGAAACAACCTGGTTCTCTCCCCATACAGTCACTCAGTTTAATGGAACAATCTGGTTCTCTCCCCATACAGTCACTCAGCTAACAGGAAACAACCTGGTTCTCTCCCCAAACAGTCACTCAGTTTAAAGGAAAAAACCTGGTTCTCTCCCCATACAGTCACTCAGTTAACAGGAAACAACCTTGTTCTCTCCCCAAACAGTCACTCAGTTAACAGGAAACAACCTGGTTCTCTCCCCAAACAGTCACTCAGTTTAAAGGAAACAACCTTGTTCTCTCCCCATACAGTCACTCAGTTTAATGGAAACAACCTGGTTCTCTCCCCATACAGTCACCCAGTTTAATGGAAACAACCTGGTTCTCTCCCCATACAGTCACTCAGTTTAAAGGAAACAACCTGGTTCTCTCCCCATACAGTCACTCAGTTTAAAGGAAACAACCTGGTTCTCTCCCCATACAGTCACTCAGTTAACAGGAAACAACCTGGTTCTCTCCCCATACAGTCACTCAGTTTAATGGAAACAACCTGGTTCTCTCCCCATACAGTCACTCAGTTTAAAGGAAACAACCTGGTTCTCTCCCCATACAGTCACTCAGTTAACAGGAAACAACCTGGTTCTCTCCCCATACAGTCACTCAGTTTAATGGAAACAACCTGGTTCTCTCCCCATACAGTCACTCAGTTAACAGGAAACAACCTGGTTCTCTCCCCATACAGTCACTCAGTTTAAAGGAAACAACCTGGTTCTCTCCCCATACAGTCACTCAGTTAACAGGAAACAACCTGGTTCTCTCCCCATACAGTCACTCAGTTTAAAGGAAACAACCTGGTTCTCTCCCCATACAGTCACTCAGTTTAAAGGAAACAACCTGGTTCTCTCCCCATACAGTCACTCAGTTTAATGGAAACAACCTGGTTCTCTCCCCATACAGTCACTCAGTTAACAGGAAACAACCTGGTTCTCTCCCCATACAGTCACTCAGTTTAAAGGAAACAACCTGGTTCTCTCCCCATACAGTCACTCAGTTTAATGGAAACAACCTGGTTCTCTCCCCATACAGTCACTCAGTTAACAGGAAACAACCTGGTTCTCTCCCCAAACAGTCACTCAGTTAACAGGAAACAACCTGGTTCTCTCCCCAAACAGTCACTCAGTTAACAGGAAACAACCTGGTTCTCTCCCCAAACAGTCACTCAGTTAACAGGAAACAACCTGGTTCTCTCCCCATACAGTCACTCAGTTTAAAGGAAACAACCTTGTTCTCTCCCCAAACAGTCACTCAGTTAACAGGAAACAACCTGGTTCTCTCCCCATACAGTCACTCAGTTTAAAGGAAACAACCCACGCAGCGATTTGTTTCACTCCGATTTCAATTTCCTTTGACGATCTCAGTTTTTAGAGGCTCTGTTTGTTATGATACATAAAACAAAATGTCAGAATACTGAGGTGTTTTATGCAGCCAGACGTAATGAAGAGATGAGGAGAAATGAAGAACATACATTCACCGTCGATACGGTTGTTTGAGAAGCGTGTGTGTGTGTGTGTGTGTGTGTGTGTGTGTGTGTGTGTGTGGTGTGTGTGGTGTGTGTGGTGTGTGTGGTGTGTGTGGTGTGTGTGTGGTGTGTGTGGTGTGTGTGGTGTGTGTGGTGTGTGTGGTGTGTGTGGTGTGTGTGTGTGTGTGTGTGTGTGTGTGTGTGTGTGTGTATATTTGAGAAGCGTGCACGCACGAGTGTGTGTGTGTGTATTTGAGAAGCACATGTGTGTGTGTTTCAGAAGCATGTGTCTATTCCTGGTCTGTGAGAGTATGGTAGCGTCAGTACTGTGGTCCCAGGGCCTAGAAGCCTGTAGCAGTAAAAGCCAAGAACTCAGGAGCAGCCAAGCTTAATGTCTTAAAGAAGGGGGCATTCTGTGACTGTTCTGGGGCAGTACCACTGAGAGAGAGAAAGAGAGAGAGAGAGAGATGTAGAGAGAGAGACGGAGAGCGAGAGACGGAGAACGAGATAGAGACGGAGAGAGATACTGAGAGAGAGAGATGGAGAGAGAGATGTAAAAGACTTGGAACAGGTCCAAGCCTCTTGTAGCTCCTGGGGGTGGCTGCTTGTGAATATGCACACATTTAGTGTAATTAGCAGCTAATTATATGAGCATATGCAAATGATCATATGGAAGGGGGCATGTACTGCCAGAGGGGTGTGTGTGAGGGGGGGAAACAGCTCCATTGTACTGCCGTGGAACGGGCCAGTAGTAATGGGTCTGGAGGGGTGTGTGTGTGAGGGGGGGGATCGGCTCCCTTGTACTGCCGTGGAACGGGCCAGTAGTAATGGGTCTGGAGGGGTGTGTGTGTGAGGGGGGGATCAGCTCCATTGTACTGCCGTGGAACGCGCCAGTAGTAATGGGTCTGGAGGGGTTGTGTGTGTGAGGGGGGGATCAGCTCCCTTGTACTGCCGTGGAACGGGCCAGTAGTAATGGGTCTGAAGGGGTGTGTGTGTGAGGGGGGTAAACAGCTCCCTTGTACTGCCGTGGAACGGGCCAGTAGTATTGGGTCTGGAGGGGTGTGTGTGAGGGGGGGGGGGGGGGGGGTCAGCTCCCTTGTACTGCCGTGGAACGGGCCAGTAGTAATGGGTCTGGAGGGGTGTGTGTGTGTGAGGGGGGGATCAGCTCCCTTGTACTGCCGTGGAACGCGAGGGGTCTGGAGGCAGTTGTTCCACACCGCCGTGGATACGCATAACAGCCAATCTGATTTACGCCTGGAAGCGGTGTGGCGGTGTGGCCAAATTGTATTAGTTGCCAGTGAAACCTGGTTAATTGTGCTGACTAATGTCTAATGTCCCCTGGTTGGTCGGTCGGATTAATGACTCATGTTTCACTTGTGCCGGAATTTACATATGCAAAACGCTCCCTGCCTGCCTTAGTTCCTCATCTGGTGTGTAGGAGTGACAGAAGGGAGTGTGAGAGAGAGCTGCAGCTTGTAGGCTTGCGGGTGTGGGGCATTGATGTGAATGTGTCTATCGGTGATTTGAATGTGTGTGTCGGTGATGTGTGTGTCAGTAATGGCGGCGTGTGTGTCGGTGATGGCAGTGTGTGTATGACAAGACAACAATTAGTGCATGAGTGTGACTTTTAGTATTTGTGTGTGTGTGTGTGTGTGTGTGTCAGTAATGGCAGCGTGTTTGTCAGTGATGGTAGTGTGTGTATGACAAGACAACAATTAGTGCATGACAGCTGTGTGCATGAGTGTGAGTTTTAGTGTGTGTGTGAGCGTTTTAGTGTGTGTGTGTTTGTGTAAGTTTTAGTGTGTGTGTGTGAGTTTTAGTGTGTGTGTGTGTGTGTGTGTGAGTTTTAATGTGTGTGTGTGAGTTTTAGTGTGTGTGTGTGTGTGTGTGTGAGTTTTAGTGTGTGTGTGTGTGTGTGTGTGAGTTTTAGTGTGTGTGTGTGTGTGTGTGTGAGAGTTTTAGTGTGTGTGTGTGTGTGTGTGTGTGAGCTTTAGTGTTTGTGAGTTTCATCCATATGTGGTCAATGTTAAGCAGCGTTGTTTAATTTGTTTCTGATTAGTTGTCCAGGCTCAGACTCTGACAAACAGAAAGTCAGACAGAGGAAGACGTTTCCCCAGGAACTTATTGTATCCCCTTTCTGCAATGACCCTACATATTTAACAGACAAATACATTCTGCGATCATCTGTTAATTCAGAGAGAGACAGAGAGAGAGAGAGAGAGACACAGAGAGAGACACAGAGAGAGAGAGAGAGAGAGAGAGAGAGAGAGAGAGAGAGAGAGAGAGAGAGAGAGAGAGAGAGAGAGAGAGAGAGAGAGAGAGAGAGAGAGAGAGAGAGAGAGAGAGAGAGAGAGAGAGAGAGAGAGAGAGAGAGAGAGAGAGATGTTAGGTGCTAGTACTTCATCAGTTTTTTTACAGAAGGGTAAAGTGATGTAATTGCCTTTCAGAGCTAGGAATGGAGTTTCATACAAGTGTGAAAGCATCGGAAGAGGTTTTGCATAATGCCTGCCTGGTGGTTGAATGGGTCATTGAATGGTTGACTGAGTGACAGAGATGAAAGCGAGATGAAATGCTCTCTCGTTTCCTCTCTCCTTTCCCATTTTACTCCCTTTCTCCAGCCTCCCTTGCCGGGTAGGCAATTTTTTTTGTCGATGGGCAGGAGAACATCAAGCTCAGGCTCATATTTCCTGTACGCGTGTGTGTGTGTGTGTGTGTGTGTGTGTGTGTGTGTGTGTGTGTCGTCATGTGAAGTAATAATGGGACTGGCAGGCTTCTGTAGGCCTCTATACAGAACAACCAGAGCTGTGGCATGGGGAGGAGAGGACCCGACATCTTTGTTTGGCTTGATTGTTTGGTAGCAGGGCTAGTTGTGTGACTTGTGAGTAATGCTTCGAGTTACATACAGACTGGACTTGGACGAGACGCGTCATCAGAATTCCATCTGGTGTGTGGAAATGATCAGTGGGGCGATACACAGAACCCCACAAAGGGCGGCATGGCCGGTTTTTGTTTTTCTATCGTCCGGCAGGATCCTCTTTCACTCTCTTTCTCTGACCTTATACACGCTGTCCCTTGTTTTTTCATCTCTCGCTTTTCATATGCTAATGAGAAACGAAGGACAGGCTGAGTGGTGGAGGACAAAGAGAGGCCTTTTCTCGCCCTCTCTCTCTGTCGCTCACTCTCTCTGTCGCTCTCCCTCTTTGTCTCTCTCTCTCTCTCTCTCTCTCCCTCTCTCTCTCTCTCTCTCTCTCTCTCTCTCTCTCTCCCTCTCTCTCTCTCTCTCTCTCTCTCTCTCTCTCTCTCTCTCCCCCTCTCTGTCATTGTACCGGCAGTAAAGTATTGTCTTTGGCGTGGTAAGAGGAGACTAATACATTCACTACGATCCAGTCCTCAACACACACACACTCACTCACGCACACACACACACACACACACACACACACACACACACACACTCTGTCCCTTATGAGCTTGTCCAACATGACATAGACAGAGTTGTTAAGGAAGATCCATGTTATCAGGCGGATGTAATTTGTAATTTGTGTCCTCATTGAAAACCTTCATTATTCAACACTCCTGTCTAAATGTTTTAGTTGCTGTTGGTACAGCGCCAGTCAGGTCTCTCTTTCTCTCTCTCTCTCTCTGTCTCTCTCTCTGTCTGTCTGTCTCTCTCTCTCTCTCTGTCTTTCTCACTCTCTCTCCCTTTCTCTCTATCTCCCTCCTCTCTCTCTGTCTCTCTCTCTCTCTCTCTCTCTCTCTCTCTCTCTCTCTCTCTCCCTTTCTCTCTATCTCCCTCCTCTCTCTCTGCCTCGGTCGGTCTATTAAGAAAAACAGGGGGATTTTTATTTCCTGTCTATTCTGTCATTTCTCAGGCTCTGAAAGGCAGTTTTGCATGCGGTATCTGACACACGATATTATGGATGGATTGACATGAAGCAAAATATTTCAATTGGACTATTTTGTTTTTTGAAAAGGGGAATTTCATAGCGGTGAAAAACAACACAATATTGTCTTTGTGTGTTTGTGTAAATAATTTGGCTCTTTATTTGATTTGTAGTCCTTACGGTCTTAGGGTCAAACAGTCTTCCCCATCTCTCTGTCTCTCTGTCTGTCTCTCTCTCTCCCTCTTTCTATCTCTTTCTCTCTCTCTCTCTCCCCCTCTCTATGCTTTTTATATCTCTCTCCATCCCTCTCTCTCTCTCCCCATCTCTCTCTCACCCCCTCTCTCTCTTTCTCTTTCTCTCTCTCGCTATTGATATATCTCTCCATCCCTCTCTCTCCCCAACTCTTTCTCCCATCATCTCTCTGTCTCTCTCACTCCCTCTCACTCTCTGATGTAAATTCAGCTGTTCTCTGATATTCATGGTTCTCAGCCATCCTGCTCCCTTAACAGAGAGAGGAGAAAATAAGAGAGGAGAAGAGAGTAGAGTAGAAGAGAGGAGAGGTGAGGGGAGAAGAGAAGACAGGAGAAGAGAGTAGAGTAGAGTAGAAGAGAGGAGAGGTGAGGGGAGAAGAGAAGAGAGGAGAAGAGAGTAGAGTAGAGTAGAAGAGAGGAGAGGTGAGGGGAGAAGAGAGAAGAGCAGAAGAGAGTAGAGTAGAAGAGAGGAGAGGTGAGGGGAGAAGAGAAGAGAGGAGAAGAGAGGAGAGGTGAGGGGAGAAGAGAAGAGAGGAGAAGAGAGGAGAGGTGAGGGGAGAAGAGAAGAGAGGAGAGGTGAGGGGAGAAGAGAAGAGAGCAGAAGAGAAGAGAGGAGAAGAAAGGAGAGGTGAGGGGAGAAGAGAAGAGAGGAGGGGGGAGAAGATAAGAGAGGAGAGGTGAGGGGAGAAGAGAAGAGAGGAGAAGAGAAAAGAGGAGAAGAGAGGAGAGTAGAGTAGAAGAGAGGAGAGGTGAGGGGAGAAGAGAAGAGAGGAGAAGAGAGGAGAGTAGAGTAGAGGAGAGGTGAGGGGAGAAGAGAAAAGAGCAGAAGAGAGTAGAGTAGAAGAGAGGAGAGGTGAGGGGAGAAGAGAAGAGAGGAGAGGTGAGGGGAGAAGAGAAGAGAGGAGGGGGGAGAAGATAAGAGAGGAGAGGTGAGGGGAGAAGAGAAGAGAGGAGAAGAGAAGAGAGGAGAGGTGAGGGGAGAAGAGAAGAGAGGAGAAGATAAGAGAGGAGAGGTGAGGGGAGAAGAGAAGAGAGGAGAAGAGAAGAGAGGAGAGGTGAGGGGAGAAGAGAAGAGAGGAGAAGATAAGAGAAGAGAGGTGAGGGGAGAAGAGAAGAGAAGAGAGGAGAAGAGGGGTATTGTTTTGTATTCTAGATTCTTTGTAATGTTTTTTCCACCTGTCTGAGAAGTTTAAGAAAGTAATTCCGCTGAAAAGTCAACCTCTCAACAAAATGAAATTCAATCACCTAAGTTAGGCTGTGCTGTTTAGACATTCGTGTCACCGTACACATGGGATCTGTTGTGTGAGAGGCAGGAGTGATAGAAGAATTGAGGTGTGGTAATAAGAAGGGCAGACATATGGTTTACCTGAGGGATGCTGCTGGTCAGAGGGGCTCTGTGTGTCTGAATGACCCATTAATACCCATTACTGTCCACCAGGAAATGAGACAAGCGTTTCCATGGCTTCTCTCTCTTGATCCTCTTCTCCTGTCCTCCGCTGTCTTGATCCTCTTCTCCTGTCCTCCTCTGTCTTGATCCTCTTCTCCTGTCCTCCTCTGTCTTGATCCTCTTCTCCTGTCCTCCTCTGTCTTGATCCTCTTCTCCTGTCCTCCTCTGTCTTGATCCTCTTCTCCTGTCCTCCTCTGTCTTGATCCTCTTCTCCTGTCCTCCTCTGTCTTGATCCTCTTCTCCTGTCCTCCTCTGTCTTGATCCTCTTCTCCTGTTCTCCTCTGTCTTGATCCTCTTCTCCTGTCCTCCTCTGTCTTGATCCTCTTCTCCTGTCCTCCTCTGTCTTGATCCTCTTCTCCTCTCCTCTATCTTGATCCTTTTCTCTCCTCTCTTGATCCTCTTCTCCTCTCCTCCTCTCCTCTCTCTTGATCCTCTTCTCCTCTCCTCTATCTTGATCCTTTTCTCTCCTCGCTTGATCCTCTTCTCCTCTCCTCCTCTCCTCTCTCTTGATCCTCTTCTCTCTCCTCTATCTCGATCCTCTTCTCCTGTCCTCCTCTCTCTTGATTCTCTTCTCTCCTCTCTTGATCCTCTTCTCCTCTCTTCGTCTCTCTTGATTCTCTTCTCTTCTCATCTCTAAACATATCTGATGGTAAATGTGTGTTTGTATTTTGGATGTGTTGTGTTTACACAGTATTTTATAAGTATTGTGTTCATACAGTATGATATAAGTATTGTGTTTATACAGTATTCTAGAAGTATTGTGTTTATACAGTATTCTATAATTATTTTGTTTATACAGTATTCTAGATGTACTGTGTTTATACAATATTCCAGATGTATTGTGTTGATACAGTATTCCTGGTGGTGATAAATTGTTTTGGGGAACAAGGCCCTTGCCAAGCCTCGTTAGGGGATAAGAGGCTAATTAAATATGCATTAGCTGTGACTAAAACAAACACAGCAATGAGATCTGCCCTCATGAATATACAGGGAGGTAATTATTTATCCCCTTGGAGAGGGAGATGGGCAGAGGGGCAGAGGGGGAGAGGGGGCGATGGGGAGAGGGGGAGAGGGAGAGGGGGAGAGGGGGAAATGGGGAGAGGGGGAGATGGGGAGAGGGGGAGAGGGAGAGAGGGAGAGATGTGTAGAGGGGGAGATGGGGAGAGAGGGAGAGGGGGAGAGGTGGAGAGGGTAGATGGGGAGAGAGGGAGAGGTGGAGAGGTGGAGAGGTAGAGAGGTGGAGATGGGGAGAGTGGGAGAGGGGGAGAAACTGGGTATGAACAACATGGTACCAGAGAAGAAGGCAGATGTTTTAGTGTCCCCAGCCGATTGGAGAGGGAGAGGGGGAGAGGGGGAGAGGGGGAGAGGGGGAGATGGGGAGAGTGGGAGAGGGAGAGAGAGAGAGAACTGGGTATGAACAACATGGTACCAGAGAAGAAGACAGATGTTTTAGTGTCCCCAGCCGATTGGAGAGGGAGAGAGGTGGAGATGGGGAGAGGGGGAGAGGGGGAGAGAGGGAGAGGGGGAGAGAACTGGGTATGAACAACATGGTACCAGAGAAGAAGACAGATGTTTTAGTGTCCCCAGCCGATTGGAGAGGGAGAGGGGGAGAGGGGGAGAGGTGGAGAGGTGGAGAGGTAGAGAGGTGGAGAGGGGGAGAGAACTGGGTATGAACAACATGGTACCAGAGAAGAAGACAGGTGTTTTAGTGTCCCCAGCCGATTGGAGAGGGAGAGGGGGAGAGGGGGAGAGGTGGAGATGGGGAGAGAGGGAGAGGGGGAGAGAACTGGGTATGAACAACATGGTACCAGAGAAGAAGACATATGTTTTAGTGTCCCCAGCCGATTGGAGAGGTAGAGAGGTGGAGAGGTAGAGAGGTGGAGATGGGGAGAGAGGGAGAGGGGGAGAGGGGGAGAGAACTGGGTATGAACAACATGGTACCAGAGAAGAAGGCAGATGTTTTAGTGTCCCCAGCCGATTGGAGAGGGAGAGGGGGAGAGTGGGAGATGGAGAGAGGGGGAGAGGTGGAGAGGGGGAGAGAACTGGGTATGAACAACATGGTACCAGAGAAGAAGACAGATGTTTTAGTGTCCCCAGCCGATTGGAGGTGGAGAGGTGGAGAGGTGGAGATGGGAAGAGGGGGAGAGGGGGAGAGGGGGAGAGGTGGAGAGGGGGAGAGAACTGGGTATGAACAACATGGTACCAGAGAAGAAGACAGATGTTTTAGTGTCCCCAGCCGATTGGAGAGGGGGAGAGGTGGAGAGGTAGAGAGGGGGAGAGGGGGAGAGGGGGAGAGAACTGGGTATGAACAACATGGTACCAGAGAAGAAGACAGACGTTTTAGTGTCCCCAGCCGATTGGAGGGGGAAGGGGGAGAGGGGGAGAGGGGGAGAGGTGGAGAGGTAGAGAGGTGGAGAGGGGGAGAGAACTGGGTATGAACAACATGGTACCAGAGAAGAAGACAGGTGTTTTAGTGTCCCCAGCCGATTGGAGAGGGAGAGGGGGAGAGGGGGAGAGGTGGAGATGGGGAGAGAGGGAGAGGGGGAGAGAACTGGGTATGAA
This sequence comes from Oncorhynchus mykiss, assembly GCF_013265735.2. Taxonomy (NCBI): domain Eukaryota; kingdom Metazoa; phylum Chordata; class Actinopteri; order Salmoniformes; family Salmonidae; genus Oncorhynchus; species Oncorhynchus mykiss. The sequence continues at coordinate 12,042,997 of NC_048579.1, forward strand.
CAACATGGTACCAGAGAAGAAGACAGATGTTTTAGTGTCCCCAGCCGATTGGAGAGGTAGAGAGGTGGAGAGGTAGAGAGGTGGAGATGGGGAGAGAGGGAGAGGGGGAGAGGGGGAGAGAACTGGGTATGAACAACATGGTACCAGAGAAGAAGGCAGATGTTTTAGTGTCCCCAGCCGATTGGAGAGGGAGAGGGGGAGAGTGGGAGATGGAGAGAGGGGGAGAGGTGGAGAGGGGGAGAGAACTGGGTATGAACAACATGGTACCAGAGAAGAAGACAGATGTTTTAGTGTCCCCATCCGATTGGAGGTGGAGAGGTGGAGAGGTGGAGATGGGAAGAGGGGGAGAGGGGGAGAGGGGGAGAGGTGGAGAGGGGGAGAGAACTGGGTATGAACAACATGGTACCAGAGAAGAAGACAGATGTTTTAGTGTCCCCAGCCGATTGGAGAGGGGGAGAGGTGGAGAGGTAGAGAGGGGGAGAGGGGGAGAGGGGGAGAGAACTGGGTATGAACAACATGGTACCAGAGAAGAAGACAGACGTTTTAGTGTCCCCAGCCGATTGGAGGGGGAAGGGGGAGAGGGGGAGAGGGGGAGAGGTGGAGAGGTAGAGAGGTGGAGAGGGGGAGAGAACTGGGTATGAACAACATGGTACCAGAGAAGAAGACAGATGTTTTAGTGTCCCCAGCCGATTGGAGAGGGAGAGGGGGAGAGGGGGAGATGGGGAGAGGGGGAGAGGTAGAGAGGTGGAGAGAGGGAGAGGTGGAGAGAACTGGGTATGAACAACATGGTACCAGAGAAGAAGACAGACGTTTTAGTGTCCCCAGCCGATTGGAGAGGGAGAGGGGGAGAGGTGGAGAGGTAGAGAGGGGGAGAGGGGGAGAGGGGGAGAGAACTGGGTATGAACAACATGGTACCAGAGAAGAAGACAGATGTTTTAGTGTCCCCAGCCGATTGGAGAGGGAGAGGGGGAGAGGGGGAGAGGGGGATAGAACTGGGTATGAACAACATGGTACCAGAGAAGAAGACAGATGTTTTAGTGTCCCCAGCCGATTGGAAATGGGAGAGGGGGAGAGAACTGGGTATGAACAACATGGTACCAGAAAAGAAGGCAGATGTTTTAGTGTCCCCAGCCGATTGGAGAGGGAGAGGGGGAGAGAACTGGCTATGAACAACATGGTACCAGAGAAGAAGGCAGATGTTTTAGTGTCCCCAGCCGATTGGAGAGGGAGAGGTGGAGATGGGGAGAGGGGGAGAGAACTGGGTATGAACAACATGGTACCAGAGAAGAAGGCAGATGTTTTAGTGTCCCCAGCCGATTGGAGAGGGAGAGGGGGAGAGAACTGGGTATGAACAACATGGTACCAGAGAAGAAGGCAGATGTTTTAGTGTCCCCAGCCGATTGGAGAGGGAGAGAGAACTGGGTATGAACAACATGGTACTGTATTCTGCCATAAGCAAACAAGAAAATGCTCACCCAGAGGCGGTGCTCCTAGTAGCCAGGGACTTTGATGCAGGGAAACTTAAATCCGTTTTTACCAAATTTCTGTCAGCATGTTAAATGTGCAACCAAAATAAAAATAACTCTGTACCACCTATACTCCACACACAGAGACTCATACAAAGCTCTCCCTCACCCTCCATTTAGCATATCTGACCATAATTCTATCCTCCTGATTCCTGCTTACAAGCAAATATTAAAGCAGGACGCACCAGTGACTAGATCAATAACAAAGTGGTCAGGTGAAGCAGATGCTAAACTACTAGCACAGACTGGAACATGTTCCGGGATTCTTCCATTGGCATTGAGGAGTACACCACATCAGTCATTGGCTTCATCAATAAGTGCATTGATGACGTTGTTCCCACAGTGACCGTACGTACATACCCCAACCAGAAGCCATGGATTACAGGCAATATCCACACTGAGCTAAAGGATAGAGCTGCCGCTTTCAAGGAGCGGGACTCTAACCCGGAAGCTTAAAAGAAATCCTGCTGCCCTCCGACAACCATCAAACAGGCAAAGCATCAATACAGGACGAAGTTCAAATCGTACTACACCGGATCTGACGCTTGTTGGATGTGGCAGGGCTTGCAAACCATTACAGACTACAAAGGGAAGCACAAACGGGAGCTGCCCTGTGACATGAGCCTACCAGACGAGATAAACTATTGTACTTCTATGCTCGCTTCGAGGCAAATAACAGTGAGAGCACCAGCTGTTCTGGTGTGATCATGCTCTCTGCAGCCGATGTGAATAAGACATTTGAACAGGTCAACATTCACAAGACCACAGGGCCAGATGGATTACCAGGACGTGTACTGCGAGCATGCGCTCACCAACTGGCAAGCGTCTTCACAGAGATTTTCAACCTCTCCCTGTCCGAGTCTGTAATACCAACATGTTTTAAGCAGACCATATTGCCTGTGCCAAAGAACACTAAGGTAACCTGCCTACATAACTATCGATCTGTAAATCTCACGTCTGTATCCATTAAATGCTTTGAAAGGCTGGTCATGGCTCACATCAACACCATTATTCCAGAAACCCTAGACCCACTCCAATTTGCATACCGCCCCAACAGATCCACAGATGCAACCTCTATTGCTCTCCACACTGCCCTTTCCCACCTGGACAAACGGAACAACTATGTGAGAATGCTGGTCATTGAGTACAGCTCAGTGGTCAACACCATAGTGCCTTCAAAGCTCAACAATAAGCTAAGGATTCTGGGAATAAACACCTTTCTCTGCAACTGGACCCTGGACTTCCTGACGGGCCACCCCAGGTGGTAAGGGTAGGTAACAACACATCTGCAACGCTGATCCTCAACACAGGGGCCCCTCAGGGGTGCGTGCTCAGTCCCCTTCTGTACTCCCTGTTCACTCATGACTGCACGGCCAGGCATGACTCCAACACCATCATTAGATTTGCCAATGACATAACAGTGGTAGGCCTGACACCAACAATGATGAGGCAGCCTATAGGGTGGAGGTCAGAGACCTGGCCGTGTGGTGCCAAGACAACAACCTCTCCCGCATCGTGACGAAGACAAAGGAGATGATTGTGGACTACAGGAAAAAGAGGACCTAGCACGCGCCCATTCTCATCGACAGGGCTGCATTTAAGCAGGTTGAGAGCTTCAAGATCCTTGGTGTCCATATCACCAACAAACTAACACGATCCAAGTACACTAAGACAGTCATGAAGAGGGCACAGCAAAACCTATTCCCCCTCAGGAGACAGAAATGTTTGTCATGGGTCCTCAGATTCTCAAAAGGTTCTACAGCTGCACCATCGAGAGCATCGCTGCTTCATATGGCAAATACTCGGTCTATAGTCTCGCTATTGTTACTACTAGGTTACTACTGGGTTAACACTAGGTTACTACTGGGTTACTACTGGGTCGAACACTAGGTTACTACTGGGTGAACACTGGGTTACTACTAGTTTACTACTAGGTTACTACTGTGTTACTGCTGGGTTACTACTGTTACTACTGGGTTACTACTCGGTTACTACTAGTTTACTACTAGGTTACTACTGGTTTACTACTGGGTTACTACTGGACTACTACTAGGTTACTACTGGGTTACTACTGGGTCGAACACTAGGTTACTACTGGGTGAACACTGGGTTACTACTAGTTTACTACTAGGTTACTACTGTGTTACTGCTGGGTTACTACTGTTACTACTGGGTTACTACTCGGTTACTACTAGTTTACTACTAGGTTACTACTGGTTTACTACTGGGTTACTACTGGACTACTACTAGGTTACTACTGGGTTACTGTTGGGTTACTACTAAGTTACTACTGGGTTACTACTGGGTTACTACTGGGTTACTACTGGGTTACTACTGTGTCTGTCTTTGTCTGTGTTTTTTTGTGTGAGTTTGTGTCTGTATGTATGAATTATACACGTTTCAGAAGGTAAACCACATAGAGACTACACACCCACCCACCCACCCACACAAACACACACACACACACACACACACACACACACACACACACACACACACACACACACACACACACACACACACACACACACACACACACACACACACAGACAATATGTGTTGGAATTTGCCCAATATCAGGAGGCCTGAGCAGGGTAAACCTGTGAAAGCACAGGGCCTTTTAAACAAGGACAAAGCAAAGTGCTGTATGGACTGTAATTCTTCATATCTTTTTCCTCAATTTCTCCACAATCATAACTGTGGAGTGGTCATTGTGTTTTGCTGGCCACTCATAATCCTTTGCAAATGTTTTGCTTGTCACAATAGTCAAGGTGTTTGATAGCAAAGCAAATGTATTTCTCTCTTGAGCTCTGTACCTCTGAGCAGCACAGTTAGTGTGTTTGTCTCTGTTTGTGTGTGTCTTCGTTTTCAGTAAGGATTAACAGTGTATGTGTGTGTGTGTGTGTGTGTGTGTGTGTGTGTGTGTGTGTGTGTGTGTGTGTGTGTGTGTGTGTGTGTGTGTGCGTGTGCGTGTGTGCGTGTTTGTGTGTGTGTGTGTGTAAGGATTAGTTTACGGTGTGTGACTGCTGACTCCGGTCTTGTTGTTGCTCCACTGAGTTGTCATTGACCTCTCAGTCCCCTTGGTGTCGCTTTGAAGGCTTGGTGAACACACACACACATGCACGCACGAACGCACTCACGCATGAACGCAAGCACGCAAGCACGCACGCACGCACACACACACACACACACACACACACACACACACACACACACACACACACACACACACACACACACACACACACACACACACACACACACACACACACACACAGTGACCTTCTTCTCTTGCTCAGTAATGATAATTCTCCAACCAGACAGAAAATAACATAGACTTTAAAATGGTGTCTGGGAAAATAAACTGATTGCCTCAATGAATCTGTTCATTATTGATATTTAAAATTAAACACATACTCTTGGCTGTTTGGTTCTCTGGTCTGGTGCAATTAGTTTGGGATGAAGTATAGTTTGAATCATAACTTTAAGGATTCATATACCTAGTAAGCTTTTTTCGGGGGGGAATTAGCCCTGATTGTAATTATGACGTTTTTATACGTTAAGTCACTATTTGTAATTGTTCAAATGTTCTCCCAGGAAGATACTGACTTGGCGTGACCTAGTCAGTATCTTGAAAAGCCACTGACTTAGGCTTCCTAGTGTCTTGTGCATGACGTCATGTTTATTTGATGAAGGAATAATCTACGACCATGTTAATTAGGCCTGACAGTTGTTTGTAGTGAGATCCAATTAAAATGCTCACTTGTTTCCATCACTTTTTTCTCCCCTCCCTCTCTCCCTCTTTCTTACCCGCTACCTTTCTCCCCCCCTCAATGGCAGCATAAATAACAGTGTGTTTTCCTTGTGGTTTTTAAAGAGAGAGAGGGTTAACTCTAAACAGATGTCTGACAGTTTGTTTAAAAAGCACAAAGTCTCCGATCTAAAGTTCATTTGGAGAGCCCCTGTAATTAGGTAAGAGTTCTAAACCTTAAGTTAATTAGTAATTCTCCCGGCCCAGAAATTAGGACAGTCATGAGCAGGACATCTTACGGTGTGTGTGTGCGTGCGTGTGCTTGTGTCTGTACATGTGTTTGTCTGCATCAATGTGTCTTTGATAGTGTAGTTAGTTAAAATACCTCATACATTAATCTCTTCTGCTTTTTAGCAGATATATCAGGTCTGCTGTGTGAAACCTTCTTTCTTCTTAGCAGATATATCAGGTCTGCTGTGTGAAACCTTCTTTCTTCTTAGCAGATATATCAGGTCTGCTGTGTGAAACCTTCTTTCTTCTTAGCAGATATATCAGGTCTGCTGTGTGAAACCTTCTTTCTTCTTTGCAGATATATCAGGTCTGCTGTGTGAAACCTTCTTTCTTCTTAGCAGATATATCAGGTCTGCTGTGTGAAACCTTCTTTCTTCTTAGCAGATATATCAGGTCTGCTGTGTGAAACCTTCTTTCTTCTTTGCAGATATATCAGGTCTGCTGTGTGAAACCTTCTTTCTTCTTAGCAGATATATCAGGTCTGCTGTGTGAAACCTTCTTTCTTCTTAGCAGATATATCAGGTCTGCTGTGTGAAACCTTTCTTCTTTGCAGATATATCAGGTCTGCTGTGTGAAACCTTTCTTCTTAGCAGATATATCAGGTCTGCTGTGTGAAACCTTCTTTCTTCTTAGCAGATATATCAGGTCTGCTGTGTGAAACCTTCTTTCTTCTTAGCAGATATATCAGGTCTGCTGTGTGAAACCTTCTTTCTTCTTTGCAGATATATCAGGTCTGCTGTGTGAAACCTTCTTTCTTCTTAGCAGATATATCAGGTCTGCTGTGTGAAACCTTCTTTCTTCTTAGCAGATATATCAGGTCTGCTGTGTGAAACCTTCTTTCTTCTTTGCAGATATATCAGGTCTGCTGTGTGAAACCTTCTTTCTTCTTAGCAGATATATCAGGTCTGCTGTGTGAAACCTTTCTTCTTTGCAGATATATCAGGTCTGCTGTGTGAAACCTTTCTTCTTAGCAGATATATCAGGTCTGCTGTGTGAAACCTTCTTTCTTCTTAGCAGATATATCAGGTCTGCTGTGTGAAACCTTCTTTCTTCTTTGCAGATATATCAGGTCTGCTGTGTGAAACCTTTCTTCTTAGCAGATATATCAGGTCTGCTGTGTGAAACCTCAAAGCAAGGGACAACATGCGATTAGGTCATGGCTAGCAGTGGTGGAATGCCTGATGGGATACCTGCTCTGTCATTATGTTGAAGGCAATAATGACAGGGTAACACATTCTCTCCCTGGACAGTTTCCTTGTAACACAGGGGTTTGAACTTTAAACTTTATTGTCACCCTGTGAAAATGACAGCGCTGAATGCTCAGTTGCCATGTTCAGATGACTCCACAATCAGCAAGCTGTCTCTGTGTTTCTGTGTCTTAATGATAGATGTGTCTTGAGACAGGAGAGGAGAGCAGGGGGGGGGGGAGATTAGAGGGAGTGTAGGGGTGATATTACTGCTGCTGCCTCAGTGTCTCACAGAATTAGAGGCTAAATAGTCATTTCTGCATACCTGGCCATGGGAGCAATGTGCGTCACAGACTGTGATTTTGCAGACTTTAGATTACAGTGTGTGTGTGAATGTGTGTGTTGATCTAAGCATTGCCAATATTTGCTCAACCCCTTCTCTGTGTCTCAGCCAGGACTCCCTCTGTCACCACAGTTCTTTTGTTGATTGCAGATATCCAACTCTGAGTTCTCTTATTAGCAGCTTTCACTTTTACACTATCACAATAGTCCTCATCACTTTTACACTACTACAATAGTCCTTATCACTTTTACACTATCACAATAGTCCTTATTACTTTTACACTATCACAATAGTCCTCATCACTTTTACACTACTACAATAGTCCTTATCACTTTTACACTATCACAATAGTCCTTATTACTTTTACACTATCACAATAGTCCTTATTACTTTTACACTATCACAATAGTCCTTATTACTTTTACACTATCACAATAGTCCTTATTACTTTTACACTATCACAATAGCCCTTATTACTTTTACACTACCACAATAGTCCTTATTACTTTTACACTATCACAATAGCCCTTATCACTTTTACACTATCACAATAGTCCTCATCACTTTTACACTATCACAATAGTCCTCATCACTTTTACACTATCACAATAGTCCTTATCACTTTTACACTAGCACAATAGTCCTTATCACTTTTACACTATCACAATAGTCCTTATCACTTTTACACTATCACAATAGTCCTCATCACTTTTACACTATCACAATAGTCCTTACTTTTACACTAGCACAATAGTCCTTATTGCACAGGGGGATTAACGGATTGCAAAAACACTGTAACTGTTATCCGTTACGCTACCAGCTAAAATATTGTAATCAGATTACAGCTACTTTAAAAACTAGAAGATTACTTCTAGGATTAATTTTAAATTCAGAATCAATGTTTGCACAAAAGTAGTATGACCCCTTTCTGTTTTCTCAATGACATTCAAATCAGTGTTGAAAAAAGTTCAAGTTTAAGTTTGTTCCACCTGAGTGAGTCTGACCAGAAGTCAGAGACCATTAATGACCACTATGCACACCAAATGTGTTTGATGGATTGTGGAAAAAGCAGGAATAGGCTTTTGTAGGCTACAGTCCAAGCTATGTCTTCCAACGGCGTGACTGCTGTTGGCATCCAAAGATTATACATCCAACTTGAATAAACACTTGGAAGGTTAGGACGACGACAGAAGAGGTGTAGAGCCTACGGGTTTTAAGAATATCACTTATTACAGATATTTACGTAGCACATTGAATCTCTCATTTAGCCATTTCCTACTTATGGAATGTGGTTGTTGTGGATGGCTGTTCACAAATGTATTTGTGTATTTTAAACCAATAATGGTTGAATTGAAGGAGTTTAAGCTGTCTATCAATCATTGTTTTTGCGACCAGGGGTATATTCATGTGGAAACTGTTTACCGTTTTAAGGACCAATTGGAAGCAAGCAGAGCAAAACAAGAGTTTCTATTTGACAAATTCAGGTAGGTCCCTCCCTGTTTCGTTTGCTTCCGTTTAAGAAATGTTTTGCAACAGAATTGGAGTAATGCATACGCACAAAAAAAAAATTGCTCTTGCAACAGCTGCATAGTGCGGATCCCAGCCTATGGAATAAATCTTTTGAGTTCCTCTCTTCTAAACTCCTCCATGGTATTATGATCTATACTGTCGACAAAAATGTGATTCATTTAAGAAGATCATGAGGGGGGATTTTATTTTTTCTTCATGGAAACCATCCAACCAAGTAGTTTTTCACATGCCACTCTGAGAGCACTGTTTATCTTTCAACTCCAATCAATGAGCCCAATTAATCCTTCATGACAACCAAATCATAGTGAACAGATTAGGCTAATTAGTCCTTAGTTTCTGGGTTTTGCTCAGGTTAAAGAAGTTGCTTTACTGGTAAACATTTTGGACAGTAACTGTCTCCCTGAATACCACATTGACACACACACAGACGTGTGAGATTTGTTCATTTATTTTGGCTGCTTTAATTGAGTGTATCCTTTATTCACAAACAACAACATCCTGGATTTCAGATGGCAGGCTTTATGTCGAGCTGGATTATTCATTTCACTTTTAATCTCATCCCTCCCTCTATCTCCCTGCTTCCCTCCCCCGTCTCTTCCTCCCTGTTCCTTTGGTACGGGGCCCGGCCCAACGGGAGTTTTAGCTTGCAATCAGCTGCAGAGTAACAGCGAAACACTTTCACATTGTACGTCATGTTTTTACGAAATTCATTAAGGAAGGCCGTTCTGAATGGATCGTCAATTTTCATTCATCTAGTAAACTCATATAATTCACAAGTCTCTGTATGGTAGTGTCTGTAATGTTACCTCATCAGTCTGTATATGGTTGTGTCTGTATCGTAACCTCATCAGTCTGTATATGGTAGTGTCTGTATCGTTACCTCATCAATCTGTATATGGTAGTGTCTGTATCGTTACCTCATCAGTCTGTATATGGTCGTGTCTGTATCGTTACCTCATCAGTCTGTATATGGTTGTGTCTGTATTGTTACCTCATCAGTGTGTATATGGTCGTATCTGTACCGTTACCTCATCAGTCTGTATATGTTAGTGTCTGTATCGTTACCTCATGAGTCTGTATATGGTTGTGCCTGTATCGTTACCTCATCAGTCTCTATATGGTCGTGTCTGTAACGTTACCTCATCAGTATGTATATGGTCGTGTCTGTATCGTAACCTCATCAGTCTGTATATGGTAGTGTCTGTATCGTTACCTCATCAGTTTGTATATGGTCGTGTCTGTATCGTTACCTCATCAATCTGTATTTGGTAGTGTCTGTATCGTTACCTCATCAGTCTGTATATGGTCGTGTCTGTATCGTTACCTCATCAGTCTGTATATGGTTGTGTCTGTATTGTTACCTCATCAGTGTGTATATGGTCGTATCTGTACCGTTACCTCATCAGTCTGTATATGTTAGTGTCTATATCGTTATCTCATGAGTCTGTATATGGTTGTGCCTGTACCGTTACCTCATCAGTCTGTATATGGTAGTGTCTGCATCGTTACCTCATCAGTCTCTATATGGTCGTGTCTGTAACGTTACCTCATCAGTCTGTATATGGTAGTGTCTGTAACGTTACCTCATCAGTCTGTATTTGGTCGTGTCTGTATCGTTACCTCATCAGTCTGTATATGGTCATGCCTGTATTGTTACCTCATCAGTCTGTATTTGGTCGTGTCTGTATCGTTACCTCATCAGTCTGTATATGGTCATGCCTGTATTGTTACCTCATCAGTCTGTATTTGGTCGTGTCTGTATCGTAACCTCATCAGTCTGTATATGGTCATGCCTGTATTGTTACCTCATCAGTCTGTATATGGTAGTATCTGTATCGTTACCTCATCAGTCTGTATATGGTCGTGCCTGTATCGTTACCTCATCAGTCTGTATATTGTCGTGCCTGTATCGTTACTTCATCAGTCTGTATATGGTCGTGTCTGTATCGTTGGATGCCAAGTAGTTGGATGCCAAGTGCCCATGATAGGGCAATCTGTCATCAGATCTCCTGTCTCCCAGTTGGAGTCGGGGGGGGGGGGGGGGGGGGGGTTCGATGCCACGTGCCCAGGACAGGGCAATCTGCCATCAGCATCTGGCTCTGAGGCGAGCCCTACCTCAAACTATTGTATCCTGTCTCTGTTATTCAGTTAAGCCTGCACTCAATCGACTTGGACCTCAGCAAGACAGAGCATGATGATAATTCTAGATTAATATTTATTTAGTACAGGGACAATCAAGGCTTAGTTAGTAATAATTTAAAACACTAATCCTTCATTCTGTGATTGCAGAGACAAAGAGACAAAGGGAGGGCAGATAACAGAACATGAAGTCAGCAAAGCCACAGTTAGACTCGCTGATTATAATACACAGCAAAGACAATACATACAACTCTCACACACACGGTCTCTCTCTCTCTCTCTCTCTCTCTCTCTCTCTCTCTCTCTCTCTCTCTCTCTCTGTCGCTCTCTCTTTCGCTCTCCTCTCTCTGTCTCTCTCTCTTTCACTCTCCTCTCTCTCTGTCTCCCTCTCTCTCTTTCACTCTCCTCTCTTAACATTGCCAAAGCAAGTGAGGTAGATAATATACAAAAAGTGAAATAAACAATACAAATTAACAGTAAAGATTACACATACAGAAGTTTCAAAACAATAAAGACATTACAAATTGCATATTATATATATATACAGTATATACAGTGTTTTAACAATGTACAAATGGTTAAAGTACACAAGGGAAAATAAATAAGCATAAATATGGGTTGTATTTACAATGGTGTTTGTTCTTCACTGTTTGACCTTTTCTTGTGGCAACAGGTCACAAATATTGCTGCTGTGATGGCACACTGTGGAATTTCACCCAGTAGATATGGGAGTTTATCAAAATGGTGTTTGTTTTCAAATTCTTTGTTGATCTGTGTAGTCTGAGGGAAATATGTGTCTCTAATATGGTCATACATTGGGCAGGAGGTTAGGAAGTGCAGCTCAGTTTCCACCTCATTTTGTGGGAAGTGAGCACATAGCCTGTCTTCTCTTGAGAGCCAAGTCTGCCTACGACGGCCTTTCTCAATAGCAAGGCTATGCTCACTGAGTCTGTACATAGTCAAAGTGTAACGGCTGTTGGAAGAAGGTGTGGACCAAAGCGCAGCGTGTTCATGATTTTTATTTGACTGAAACATAAAACAACAACGTGAATAAACGAAACCGAAACAGTCCCGTAAGGTGCAAATACTGATACGGAAAACAACAACCCACAAAACCCTGTGGGGAAAAGCTACCTAAGTATGGTTCTCAATCAGAGACAACGATCGACACCTGTCCCTGATTGAGAACCATACCCGGCCAAAACAAAGAAATACAAACACATAGAAAAAAGAACATAGAATGCCCACCCAAATCACACCCTGACCAACCCAAAAATAGAGACATAAAAAGCTCTCTACGGTCAGGGCGTGACACAAAGCTTTCCTTAAGTTTGGGTCAGTCACAGTGGTCAGGTTTTCTGACACTGGGTACTCTCTGTTTAGGGCCAAATAACATTCTACTTTGCTCAGGTTTTTTGTTATTTTTTTCCAATGTGTCAAGTAATTATCTTTTTGTTTTCTCATGATTTGGTTGGGTCTAATTGTGCTGCAGTCCTGGGGCTCTGTGGGGTGTGTTTGTCTTTGTGAACAGAGCCTCAGGACCAGCTAGCTCTTCTCCAGGTTCATCTCTCTGTAGGTGATGGCTTTGTTATGGAAGGTTTGGGATTCACTTCTTTTTAGGTGGTTGTAGAATTTAATGGCACTTTTCTGGATTTTGATAATTAGTGGGTTTCGGCCTAATTCTGCGCTGCATTCATTATTTGGTGTTCTACGTTGTACACGGAGGATATTTTTGCAGAAATCTGCATGCAGAGTCTCAATTTGGTGTTTGTCCCATTTTGTGAAGTCTTGGTTGGTGAGTGGACCTCAGAACTCACAACCATAAAGGGCAATGGGCTCTATGACTGATTCAAGTATTTTTTAGCCAGATCCTAATTGGTATGTTGAATTTTATGTTCCTTTTGATGACATAGAATGCCCTTCTTGCCTTGTCTCTCAGATCGTTCACAGCTTTGTGGAAGTTACCTATGGCGCTGATGTTTAGGCCAAGGTATGTATAGTTTGTGTGCTTTAGGGCAATGGTGTCTAGATGGAATTTGTATTTGTGGTCCTGGCGACTGGACCTTTTTTGGAACACCATTATTTTGGTCTTACTGAGAGTTACTGTCAGGACCCAGGTCTGACAGAATCTGTGCATAAGATCTAGGTGCTGCTGTAGGCCCTCCTTGGTTGGTGACAGAAGCACCAGATCATCAGCAAACAGTAGACATTTGACTTCAGATTCTAGAAGGGTTCTTGAGGCCGGGTGTTGCAGACTGTTCTAGTGCTCGCGCCAATTCGTTGATATATATGTTGAAGAGGGTTGGGCTTAAGCTGCATCCCTGTCTCACCCGACGGCCCTGTAGGAAGAAATTTGTGTGTTTTTTTGACAATTTTAACCGCACACTTGTTGTTTGTGTACATGGATTTTATAATGTCGTATGTTTTACCCCCAAAACCACTTTCCATCAATTTGTATAGCAGACCCTCATGCCAAATTGAGTCGAAGGCTATTTTGAAATAAAGAAAAGCATGAGAAGTCTTTGCCTTTGTTTTGTTTTGTTTGGTTGTCAATTAGGGTGTGCAGGGTGAATACATGTTACTTCTCTCTGTCTCTTCTCTTCTCTCTGTCAGTTCTCTTCTCTGTCTGTTCTCTTCTCTCTGTCTCTTCTCCCTGTCTCTTCTCTTCTCTCTGTCTCTTCTCCCTGTCTCTTCTCTTCTCTCTGTCTCTTCTCTCTGTCTCTTCTCTTCTCTCTGTCTCTTCTCTCTGTCAGTTCTCTTCTCTGTCTGTTCTCTTCTCTCTGTCTCTTCTCCCTGTCTCTTCTCTTCTCTCTGTCTCTTCTCTTCTCTCTGTCTCTTCTCTCTGTCAGTTCTCTTCTCTGTCTCTTCTCTTCTCTCTGTCTCTTCTCTCTGACTCTTCTCTTCTCTCTGTCTCTTCTCTCTGCCTGTCTCTTCTCTCTGCCTGTCTCTTCTCTCTGTCTCTTCTCACTGCCTGTCTCTTCTCTCTTTCTCTTCTCTTCTCTGTCTCTTCTCTTATCTGTCTCTTCTCGTTCTCTTTCCTTTTTCTCTCTCTCTCTCTTCTCTTCTCTCTATCTCTTCTCTCTCTTCTCTCTGACTCTTCTCTTCTCCCGGTCTCTTATCTCTTTTTCTTATCTTCTCCGTCTCTTCTCTTTTCTCTGTCTGTTCTCTGTCTCTGCTGTTCTCTCTGTCTCTTCTCTTCTCTGTCTCTTCTCTTCTCTGTCTCTTCTGTTCTCTCTGTCTCTTCTCTTCTCTGTCTCTTCTCTTCTCTGTCTCTTCTCTCCTCTCCACTCTTCTCTCTGTCTCTTCTCTTCTCCCTGTCTCTTTCTCTTCTCTTCTTCTCTTCTCTTCTCTTCTCTTCTCTTCTCTTCTCTTCTCTTCTCTTCTCTTCTCTTCTCTTCTCTCTGTCTCTTCTCTTATCTGTCTCTTCTCTTTCCTTTCTCTCTGTCGCTTCTCTACTCTCTAGCTCTTCTCTGTCTCTTCTCTCTGACTATTCTCTTCTCCCGGTCCCTTATCTCTTTTTCTTATCTTCTCTGTCTCTGTCTCTTTTCTTTTCTCTGTATCTTCTCTGTCTCTGCTCTCTGTCTCTTCTGTTCTCTCTGTCTCTTCCCTTCTCTGTCTCTTCCCTTCTCTGTCTCTTCCCTTCTCTGTCTCTTCTGTTCTCTCTGTCTCTTCTCTCTCTGTCTCTTCCCTTCTCTGTCTCTTCCCTTCTCTGTCTCTTCCCTTCTCTGTCTCTTCCCTTCTCTGTCTCTTCCCTTCTCTGTCTCTTCCCTTCTCTGTCTCTTCTGTTCTCTCTGTCTCTTCTCTCCCTCTGTCTCTTCTCTTCTCTTCTCTCTGTCTCTTCTCTCTGTCTCTTCTCCCTGTCTCTACTCTTCTCTCTGTCTCTTCTCTCTTCTCTTTTCTATCTGTCTCTTCTCTCTGTATCTTCTCTCTCTCTTCTCTCTGTATCTTCTCTCTTCTGGTTGTCTCTTCTTTCTGTCTATTATCTCTCTCTCCTCTCTCTCCTCTCTTCTTTCTGTCTCTTCTCATATTTCTCTCCCTTCTCTCTCTCTGTCTTCTCTCTCTCTTCTCTTCTCTCTGTCTTATCTCTCCGTCTCTTCTTTTTTCTCTCTGTCTCTTCTCTCTGTCTCTTCTCTCTTCTCTCTGTCTCTTCTCTATGTCTCTTCTCTCTTCTCTCTGTCTCTTCTCTCCGTCTCTTCTTTTTGTTTATTCTCTTCTCTCTGTCTCTTCTCTTCTATCTGTCTCTTCTCTCTGTTTATTCTCTCTCTTCTCTCTGTCTTTTCTCTTCTCTCTGTCTCTTCTCTCTCTGTGTCTCTTCTCTTCTCTTTGTCTCTTTTCTTCTCCCTGTCTTCTCTCTCTCTCTTCTCTATTTCTCTTCTGTCTCTTCTCTCTGTTTCTTCTCTCTTTCTCTTCTCTCTCTGTCTCTTCCCTATTTCTCTTCTCTCTATCTCTTCTCTGTCTACTATCTTCTCTCTGTCTTTCCTCTTTTCTCTGTCACTTCTGTCTTTTCTCTTTTCTCTCTCTTCCCTCTTTCTCTTCTATCTGTCTCTTCTATCTGTCTCTCCACTCTGTCTCGTCTCTTCTCTTCTCTCTCTTTGTCTCTTCTCTCTCTCTTCTTGCTCTCTTCACTCTGTCTCTTCTCTTCTCTCTCTTTACCTCTTCTCTCTGTCTCTTCTCTTCTCTCTCTTTGTCTCTTCTCTCTCTTTGTCTCTTCTATCTGTCTCTTCTCTTCTCTCTCTTTGTCTCTTCTCTCTCTCTTCTCGCTCTCTTCTCTCTGTCTCTTCTCTTCTCTCTCTTTGTCTCTTCTCTCTCTTTGTCTCTTCTATCTGTCTCTTCTCTTCTCTCTCTTTGTCTCTTCTCTCTCTCTTCTCGCTCTCTTCTCTCTGTCTCTTCTCTTCTCTCTGTCTCTTCTATCTGTCTCTTCTCTCTGTCTCTTCTATCTGTCTCTTCTCTCTGTCTCTTCTCTCTGTCTCTTCTCTCTGTCTATTATCTCTCTCTCTTCTCCCTCTGTGTCTCTCTGTATCTGTCTCTCTTTCCATGGGAGAAATTAGTGGTTGGTTTATTGGCATGGGTTACATAATATTTCCACTGTGCATGCATGAGTAAGGCTTTGTTTTCTCTTTCCTGCATTCACACAGAGAGTGCTGACTTCCTTCAACTAGTCTTTGCGTGTGTGCATGTGTGTGCATGTGTGTGCGTGTGTGTGTGTGTGTGTGTTTGTACGTGTGTGTCCCTAAGGTGTCTCTAAATAACATATTAACGGCTCAGTAGGTGAGAAGCAGGATCATGTCTCTGTGTGAATGCGTACATGTCTGTGTGTGTGGGTGTGCGCTAATGCAGTGATTTGCAAGGGTTAGTGAGTTTGCTCTCCTTAAGGTAGTTCAGAGCAAGAGAGAGAGAGAGGGGTAGATTAGATTATGTGTGTATGTGTGTGTGAGAGAGAGGGGGGGGGGGGGGAGAGAGAGAGAGAGAGAGAGAGAGAGAGAGAGAGATGTAGGAAGTTTATGTGAGAGAGCAAGAGAGAGACAGAGAAAGAGAAAGGGGGATCAGTAGTTCATGTTATAGAGGTTGTATGTGAGACAGAGTGAGTGAGAGAGAGAGACATTATTATAACAGTGTTTAGCCATAATATGCCATTTGAAATGTATCTATTCCTTTGAAACTTGTGAGTATAATGTTTACTGTTCATTTTGTATTGTTTATTTTACTTTTGTTCATTATCTACTTCACTTACTTTGGTAATGAAAACATATGTTTCCCATGCCAATAAACACCTTTTTTAATGAAATATCTACATAGGCGTTCAGAGGCAACCGTCACTCCTGTGTTCCAATGGCATGTTGTGTTAGCTAATCCAAGTTTACAATTTTAAAAGGCTAAGTGATCATTAGAAAACCATTTTGCAATTATTTTAGCACAGCTGAAAACGGTTGTGTTGATTAAAGAAGCAATAAAACTGGCCTTCTTTAGACTATTTGAGTATCTGGAGCATCAGGATTTGTGGGTTCGATTTCAGGCTCAAAATGACCGGAAACAAAGACCTTTCTTCTGAAACTCGTAAGTATATTCTTGTTCCAAGGAATGAAGTCTATTCCATGCGAGAAATTGCCAAGAAACTGAAGAATAGAAAGAGGAGAGGGACTCCCTGGTTCACAACTCAGCAAGAGGACATATACATTGGAGTGTCTAGTTTGAGAAAGGAGAGGCGACTCCGGGATGCTGGCCTTCTAGGCAGAGTTGCAAAGAAAAAGCCAAATCTCAGACTGGCCAATAACAATAAAAGTCTAAGATGGGCAAAATAACAAATCAAATCAAATCAAAGTGTATTTGTCATGTGCGCCGAATACAACAGGTGTAGGTAGACCTTACAGTAAAATGCTTACTTACAGGCTCTAACCAATAGTGCAAAAAAGGTATTAGGTGAACAATAGGTAAGTAAAGAAATAAAACAGTAAAATGACAGGCTATATACAGTAGCGAGGCTATAAAAGTAGCGAGGCTACATACAGGCACCGGTTAGTCAGGCTGATTGAGGTAGTATGTACATGTAGATATGGTTAACGTGACTATGCATATATGATGAACAGAGAGTAGCAGTAGTGTAAAAGAGGGGTTGGGGGGGAACACAGTGCAAATAGTCCAGCCATTTGATTACACAGACACTAGACAGAGGAACTCTCCACAGAAGGCCAGCAACCCTGAGTTGCCTCTTGACGGTGTTTTGCTGGTACTACAGTGGCTTGTGAAACTCTTCACCACCCTTGACATTTTCCTATTGTTTTGCCTTACAACCTGAAATTAAAGTAGATTTTTTGGGGGTTTGTATCATTTTGATTTACACAACATGTCTACCACTTTGAAGATTAAAAATATTTTTTAGAGCCACATTTTGCAGCATTTACAGCTGCAAGTCTCTTGGGGTATGTCTCTTTAAGGTTGGCACATCTAGCCACTGTGATTTTTGCCCATTCTTCAATGCAAAACTGCTCCAGCTCCTTCAAGTTGGATGGGTTCTGCTGTTGTACAGCAATCTTTAACAGATTCTCAATTGGATTGAGGTCTGGGCTTTGCCTAGGCCATTCCAAGACATTTAAATGTTTCCCCTTAAACCACTAGAGTGTTGCTTTAGCAGTATGCTTAGGGTCATTGTCCTGCTGGAAGGTGAACCTCCGTCCCAGTCTCAAATCCCTGGGAGAATGAAAAAGGTTTCTGTCAAGAATCAAGTATTTCCCCGTATTTAACGCCATTCATCATTCCTTCAATTCTGACCAGTTTTCCCTGCAGGTGGAGAACATCCCCACAGCCTGATGCTTCCGCCACCATGGGGATGGTATTCTGGGGGTGATGATAGGTTTTGGGTTTTTCACCAGACATAGAGTTTTCCTCGATGGCCAAAAAGCTAAATTTTTGCCTCATCTGACCAGAGTACCTTCTTCCATATGTTTGGGGAGTCTCCCACATGCCTTTTGGTGAACACCAAATGTGTTTGTTTATTTTTTTCTTTAAGCAATGGCTTTTTTCTGGCCACACTTCTGTTAAGCCCAGCTCTGTGGAGTGTATGGCTTAAAGTGGTCTTATGGACAGATACTCCAATCTCTGCTGTGGAGCTTTGCAGCTCCTTCAGGGTTGTCTTTGGTCTCTTTGTTGCCACTCTGATTAATGCCCTCCTTGCCTGGTCCATGAGTTTTGGTGGGTGGCCTTCTCTTGACAGGTTCGTTGTGGTGACATATTCTTTCCATTTTTTAATAATGGATTTAATGGTGCTCCGTGGGATGTTTAAGTTTCTGGTATTTGTTTATAACCCAACCCTGATCTGTACTTCTCCACAACTTTGTCCCTGACCTGTTTGGAGAGCTCCTTGGTCTTCATGGTGCCACTTGCTTGTTGGAGCCCCTTGCTTAATGGTGTTGCAGACTCTGGGGCCTTTCTTAACAGGTTTTACAATATACTGAGATCATGTGACAGATCATGTGACACTTAGATTGCACACAGGTGGACTTTATTTAACTAATTATATGACTTATGAAGGAAATTGGTTGCACCAGATCTTATGTAGGGGCTTCACAACAAAGGGGGTGAACACATGCACGCACCACTTTTCATATATATATATATTTTTTTTATAAATAAAAATTGCATTTAACTTCACCAATTTGGACTATTTTGTGTGTTTGTCCATTACATGAAATCCAAATAAAAATCAATTTAAATGACAGGTTGTAATGCAACAAAATAGGAAAAACGCCAAGGGGGTGAATACTTCTGCAAGGCACTGTAGACTATGATGGGGAAATGTCTACTGTAAAAGTCTACTACCCACTGTATGTAATGAAGCTGCCAGTTGAGGACTTGTGAGGCGTCTGCTTCTCAAACTTGACACACTAATATACTTGTCCTCTTTCTCAGTTGTTCACCAGGGCCTCCCACTCCTCTCTCTCTATTGTATTACCTTTCTAAACTTGGATTGGCTGATACAACGTGCCATTGGAACACAGGAGTGATGATTGCTATGTAGATGATTGCTACGCCTATGTAGATATTCTATAAAAAATCTGTCAATTTCCAGCAACAATTGTCATTTACAACATTAACAATGTCTACACTGTATTTCTGATCAATTTGATGTTATTTTAATGGACAAAAAATGTACTTTTCTTCCAAAAACAAGGACATTTCTACGTGACCCCACATTTTTGAATGGTAGTGTACATATCAACGAACTGTCGAGGGCACTAGAACAGTCTGCAGCACCCGGCCTCACCCTACTGGAATCTGAAATCAAATGTCTACTGTTTGCTGATGATC